>NC_069504.1:118355775-118633275 GCF_027579735.1 Bombina bombina
ATCCTCAGGAGCAGTTTCAGTTTCGAGACCATCTCCAGTCTGGAATAAATCCAAGCCAGCTAGAAAGGCAAAGCCTGCTTCTAAGTCCACATGAAGGTGCGGCCCTCATTCCAGCTCAGCTGGTAGGGGGCAGGTTACGTTTTTTCAAGGAAATTTGGATCAATTCTGTTCACAATCTTTGGATTCAGAGCATTGTTTCAGAAGGGTACAGAATTGGTTTCAAGTTGAGACCTCCTGCAAAGAGATTTTTTCTTTCCCGTGTCCCAGTAAATCCAGTAAAAGCTCAAGCATTTCTGAAATGTGTTTCAGATCTAGAGTTGACTGGAGTAATTATGCCAGTTCCAGTTCCGGAACAGGGGATGGGGTTTTATTCAAATCTCTTCATTGTACCAAAGAAGGAGAATTCTTTCAGACCAGTTCTGGATCTAAAAATATTGAATCGTTATGTAAGGATACCAACGTTCAAGATGGTAACTGTAAGGACTATCTTACCTTTTGTTCAGCAAGGGAATTATATGTCCACGATAGATTTACAGGATGCATATCTGCATATTCCGATTCATCCAGATCATTATCAGTTCCTGAGATTCTCGTTTCTGGACAAGCATTACCAATTTGTGGCTCTGCCGTTTGGCCTAGCTACAGCTCCAAGAATTTTTACAAAGGTTCTCGGTGCCCTGCTGTCTGTAATCAGAGAACAGGGTATTGTGGTATTTCCTTATTTGGACGATATCTTGGTACTTGCTCAGTCTTTACATTTAGCAGAATCTCATACGAATCGACTTGTGTTGTTTCTTCAAGATCATGGTTGGAGGATCAATTTACCAAAAAGTTCTTTGATTCCTCAGACAAGGGTAACCTTTCTGGGTTTCCAGATGGATTCAGTGTCCATGACTCTGTCTTTAACAGACAAGAGACGTCTAAAGTTGATTACAGCTTGTCGAAACCTTCAGTCACAATCATTCCCTTCGGTAGCCTTATGCATGGAAATTCTAGGTCTTATGACTGCTGCATCGGACGCGATCCCCTTTGCTCGTTTTCACATGCGACCTCTTCAGCTCTGTATGCTGAAGCAATGGTGCAAGGATTACACGAAGATATCTCAATTAATATCTTTAAAACCGATTGTTCGACACTCTCTAACATGGTGGACAGATCACCATCGTTTAATTCAGGGGGCTTCTTTTGTGCTTCCGACCTGGACTGTAATTTCAACAGATGCAAGTCTCACAGGTTGGGGAGCTGTGTGGGGATCTCTGACGGCACAAGGAGTTTGGGAATCTCAGGAGGTGAGATTACCGATCAATATTTTGGAACTCCGTGCAATTTTCAGAGCTCTTCAGTTTTGGCCTCTTCTGAAGAGAGAATCGTTCATTTGTTTTCAGACAGACAATGTCACAACTGTGGCATACATCAATCATCAAGGAGGGACTCACAGTCCTCTGGCTATGAAAGAAGTATCTCGAATCTTGGTTTGGGCGGAATCCAGCTCCTGTCTAATCTCTGCGGTTCATATCCCAGGTGTAGACAATTGGGAAGCGGATTATCTCAGTCGCCAAACGTTGCATCCGGGCGAATGGTCTCTTCACCCAGAGGTATTTCTTCAGATTGTTCAAATGTGGGAACTTCCAGAAATAGATCTGATGGCGTCCCATCTAAACAAGAAACTTCCCAGGTATCTGTCCAGATCCCGGGATCCTCAGGCGGAGGCAGTGGATGCATTATCACTTCCTTGGAAGTATCATCCTGCCTATATCTTTCCGCCTCTAGTTCTTCTTCCAAGAGTAATCTCCAAGATTCTGAAGGAATGCTCGTTTGTTCTGCTGGTAGCTCCGGCATGGCCTCACAGGTTTTGGTATGCGGATCTTGTCCGGATGGCCTCTTGCCAACCGTGGACTCTTCCGTTAAGACCAGACCTTCTGTCACAAGGCCCTTTTTTCCATCAGGATCTGAAATCCTTAAATTTAAAGGTATGGAGATTGAACGCTTGATTCTTGGTCAAAGAGGTTTCTCTGACTCCGTGATTAATACTATGTTACAGGCTCGTAAATCTGTATCTCGAGAGATATATTATAGAGTCTGGAAGACTTATATTTCTTGGTGTCTTTCTCATCATTTTTCTTGGCATTCTTTTAGAATACCGAGAATTTTACAGTTTCTTCAGGATGGTTTAGATAAGGGTTTGTCCGCAAGTTCTTTGAAAGGACAAATCTCTGCTCTTTCTGTTCTTTTTCACAGAAAGATTGCTATTCTTCCTGATATTCATTGTTTTGTACAAGCTTTGGTTCGTATAAAACCTGTCATTAAGTCAATTTCTCCTCCTTGGAGTTTGAATTTGGTTCTGGGAGCTCTTCAAGCTCCTCCGTTTGAACCTATGCATTCATTGGACATTAAATTACTTTCTTGGAAAGTTTTGTTCCTTTTGGCCATCTCTTCTGCTAGAAGAGTTTCTGAATTATCTGCTTTTTCTTGTGAGTCTCCTTTTCTGATTTTTCATCAGGATAAGGCGGTGTTGCGAACTTCTTTTGAATTTTTACCTAAAGTTGTGAATTCCAACAACATTAGTAGAGAAATTGTGGTTCCTTCATTATGTCCTAATCCTAAGAATTCTAAGGAGAAATCGTTGCATTCTTTGGATGTTGTTAGAGCTTTGAAATATTATGTTGAAGCTACGAAATCTTTCCGTAAGACTTCTAGTCTATTTGTTATCTTTTCCGGTTCTAGGAAAGGCCAGAAAGCTTCTGCCATTTCTTTGGCATCTTGGTTGAAATCTTTAATTCATCTTGCCTATGTTGAGTCGGGTAAAATTCCGCCTCAGAGAATTACAGCTCATTCTACTAGGTCAGTATCTACTTCCTGGGCGTTTAGGAATGAAGCTTCGGTTGACCAGATCTGCAAAGCAGCAACTTGGTCCTCTTTGCATACTTTTACTAAATTCTACCATTTTGATGTATTTTCTTCTTCTGAAGCAGTTTTTGGTAGAAAAGTACTTCAGGCAGCGGTTTCAGTTTGAATCTTCTGCTTATGTTTTTCGTTAAACTTTATTTTGGGTGTGGATTATTTTCAGCAGGAATTGGCTGTCTTTATTTTATCCCTCCCTCTCTAGTGACTCTTGTGTGGAAAGATCCACATCTTGGGTAGTCATTATCCCATACGTCACTAGCTCATGGACTCTTGCTAATTACATGAAAGAAAACATAATTTATGTAAGAACTTACCTGATAAATTCATTTCTTTCATATTAGCAAGAGTCCATGAGGCCCGCCCTTTTTTTGTGGTGGTTATGATTTTGTATAAAGCACAATTATTCCAATTCCTTATTTTATATGCTTTCGCACTTTTTTATCACCCCACTTCTTGGCTATTCGTTAAACTGAATTGTGGGTGTGGTGAGGGGTGTATTTATAGGCATTTTGAGGTTTGGGAAACTTTGCCCCTCCTGGTAGGAATGTATATCCCATACGTCACTAGCTCATGGACTCTTGCTAATATGAAAGAAATGAATTTATCAGGTAAGTTCTTACATAAATTATGTTATATATATATATATATATATACACACACACATACATAATATATATACACACACACACATACATAATATATATATATACACACACACATACATAATATATATATATATACACATACACACACTCTTACATATATACATATTTAAATACACATACACACACACACACATACATAATATATATACATACACACACACACACACACATATATATACACATACACACATATTTATATATACATATTTAAATACACATACACACAAGCACTTTTTTGCTTTTGTGTGTGTGTTTAGACTTACTTTTGTGTGTGTGTTTAGACTTACTTTTGTGTGTGTGTTTAGACTTACTTTTGTGTGTGTGCTTAGACTTACTGTTGTGTGTGTGCTTAGACTTACTGTTGTGTGTGTGCTTAGACTTACTGTTGTGTGTGTGCTTAGACTTACTTTTGTTTGTGTGCTTAGACTTACTTTTGTGTGTGTGCTTAGACTTACTTTTGTGTGTGTGCTTAGACTTACTTTTGAGCAAACTGAGCTTTTTATTTGCTTGAGCTAACAATGATTTGGCTTCTTTTTGCAGCTTCTCTGCTTTCTTTCTGGCTTCTATAGAATCTTCAGCTTTTTGCATTATCAAGTCTTCAACTTTCTTATACTTGTCACTTAGTTCACCATCCAAAACCTGCAATATCAGAAAGAACCATTAGAGGGCAGCAACAGACTACATTCTGTTTAAAACAGTATAGGTATAAGGCAAAAGAAAAAAACAAGCGGGTAGATTACGAGTCTTGCGTTATGAGGGGTGCGGTGCTAACGTGCAGTTTATTCTAACCGCTCACTTCCCTGCAGTGCTGGTATTACAGGTTTTTATCAACCCGGCTTTAACAGGCAAGAAGTGAGCGTAGAGCAAAATTGAGCTCAACACTGCACTCCAACACCAGCGCTGCTTAAGTGAGCGGTGAGCTGGTTGTACGTGCTCGTGCACGATTTCCCCATAGACATCAATGGGGAGAGCCAGCTGAGAAAAAGTCTAACACCTGCAAAAAAGCAGAGTAAAGCTCAGTAACGCAGCCCCATTGATTCCCATGGGGAAACTAAAGTTATTTACACCTAACACTCTAACATGAACCCCGAGTCTAAACACCCCTAATCTTACACTTATTAACCCCTAATCTGCCACCCCCGACATCGCCGACACCTGCATTATATGTATTAACCCCTAATCTGCCGCTGCTGACACCGCCGCCACCTACATTATACTTATTAACCCCTAATCTGCCGCTCCGGACACCGCCGCCACCTACATTATACTTATTAACCCTAATCTGCTGCCCCCAACATCGCAGACACCTACTTTATATTTATTAACCCCTAATCTCCCGCCCCCAATGTCGCCGTAACCTACCTACACTTATTAAAGCCTAATCTGCCGCCCCCAGCGTCGCCACACTATACTAAATTTATTAACCCCTGAACCTAAGTCTAACCCTAACCCTAACACCCCCTAACTTAAATATAATTTAAATAAATCTAAATAAAAATTCCTATCATTAACTAAACTATTCCTATTTAAAACTAAATACTTACCTGTAAAATAAACCCTAAGCTATCTACAATATAACTAATAGTTACATTGTAGCTATCTTAGGGTTTATTTTTATTTTACAGGCAAGTTTGTATTTATTTTAACTAGGTAGAATAGTTACTAAATAGTTATTAATTATTTAATAACTACCTAGCTAAAATAAATACAAAAATATTCTGTAAAATAAAACCTAACCTAAGTTACACTAACACCTAACACTACAATTAAATAACATACATAAATTAAATACAATTAAATAAATTAAATACAATTAGCTAAATTACAACAAAAAACAAACACTAAATTACAGAAAATAAAAAACAAATAATAAGATATTTAAACTAATTACACCTAATCTAAGAGCCCTATCAAAATAAAAAAGCCCCCCCAAAATAAACAAAACCCCTAGCCTAAACTAAACTATCAATAGCCCTTAAAAGGGCCTTTTGCGGGGCATTGCTCCAAAGAAATCAGCTCTTTTACCTGTAATTTTTTTTTACAAATAACCCCCCCAACAATAAACCCCACCACCCACACAACCAACCCCCCAAATAAAACCCTAACTAAAAAAAACTAAGCTCCCCATTGCCCTGAAAAGGGCAGTTGGATGGGCATTGCCCTTAAAAGGACATTTAGCTCTATTGCTGCCCAAAGCCCTAACCTAAAGATAAAACCCACCCAATACACCTTTTAAAAAATCCTAACATTAACCCCCGAAGATTCACTTACCCGGGAGAAGTCTTCATCCAAGTGGCAAGATGTCCTCAACGAAGCCGGCAGAAGTGGTCCTCCAGACAGGCAAAAGTATTCATCCAGACGGCATCTTCTATCTTCATCCTTCCGAAGCGGAGCGGCTCAATCTTCAAGACATCCGGCGCGGAGCATCCTCTTCCAACGAAGTCTTCTTGCTGAATGAATATTTCTTTAAGTGACGTCATCCAAGATGGCGTCCCTTAGATTCCGATTGGTTGATAGAATTCTATCAGCCAATCGGAATTAAGGTAGAAAAAATCCTATTGGCTGATGCAATCAGCCAATAGGATTGAACTTCAATCCTATTGGCTGATCCAATCAGCCAGTAGGATTGAGCTCACATTCTTTTGGCTGTTCCAATCAGCCAATAGAATGCAAGGTCAATCCTATTGGCTGATTGCATCAACCAATAGGATTTTGTCTACCTTAATCCTGAGTGGCTGATAGAATTCTATCAGCCAATCGGAATCTAAGGGACGCCATCTTGGATGAGGTCACTTAAAGAGATATTCATTCAGCAAGAAGACTTCGTTGGAAGAGGATGCTCCGCGCCGGATGTCTTGAAGATGGAGCCGCTCGTGGTCGGAAGGATTTGGAGGAACACTTCTGCCCGTCTGGAGGACCACTTCTGCCAGCTTCATTGAGGATATCTTGCCGCTTGAATGAAGACTTCTCCCGGTAAGTGAATCTTTGGGGGTTAGTGTTAGGATTTTTAAAGGTGTATTGGGTGGGTTTTATCTTTAGGTTAGGGCTTTGGGCAGCAATAGAGCTAAATGTCCTTTTAAGGGCAATGCCCATCCAACTGCCCTTTTCAGGGCAATGGGGAGCTTAGGTTTTTTTTAGTTAGTGTTTTATTTGGGGGGTTGGTTGTGTGGGTGGTGGTTTTTACTATTGGGGGGGTTGTTTGTATTTTTTTTTACAGGTAAAAGAGCTGATTTCTTTGGGGCAATGCCCTGCAAAAGGCCCTTTTAAGGGCTATTAATAGTTTAGTTTAGGCTAGGGTTTTTTTATTTTGGGGGGGGGCTTTTTTATTTTGATAGGGCTCTTAGATTAGGTGTTATTAGTTTAAATATCTTGTAATTTGGTTTTTATTTTCTGTAATTTAGTGTTTGTTTTTTTGTAATTTAGCTAATTGTATTTAATTGTAGTGTAGTGTTAGGTGTTAGTGTAACTTAGGTTAGGTTTTATTTTACAGGTAAATTTGTATTTATTTTAGCTAGGTAGTTATTAAATAGTTAATAACTATTTAGTAACTATTCTACCTAGTTAAAATAAATACAAACTTGCCTGTAAAATAAAAATAAACCCTAAGATAGCTACAATGTAACTATTAGTTATATTGTAGCTAGCTTAGGGTTTATTTTATAGGTATTTAGTTTTAAATAGGAATAATTTAGGTAATGATAGGAATTTTATTTAGATATATTTTAATTATATTTAAGTTAGGGGGTGTTAGGGTTAGACTTAGGTTTAAAGGGTTAATAAATTTAAAATAGTGGCGGCGACGTTGGGGGCTGCAGATTAGGGGTTAATGAGTATAATGTAGGTGGTGGCGATGTTAGGGGCAGCAGATTAGGGGTTAATAATATTTAACTATTGTTTGCGAGGCGGGAGTGTGGCGGTTTAGTGGTTAATATGTTTATTATAGTGGCGGCGATGTCGGGAGCGGCATATTAGGGATTAATAATTTTATTTTAGTGTTTGCAATGCGGGAGGGCCTCAGTTTAGGGGTTAATAGGTAGTTTATGGGTGTTAGTGTACTTTTTAACACTTTAGTTATGAGTTTTATGCTACAGCTTTGTAGTGTAACACTCATAACTACTGACTTTAAAACGCGTTAGGAATCTTGGTAGGTAGGTAGAGGGTGTACCGCTCACTTTTTGGCCTCCCAGGCAGACTCTTAATAATACCGGCGCTATGGAAGTCCCATAGAAAAAAGCCTTTACGAAATTTACGTAAGTAGGTTTGCGGTAAGGCCAAAAAAGTGTGCAGTACACCTATACCTGCAAAACTCGTAATAGCAGCGGGCGTAATATATATCAGAAGCACTAGGTAAATAAAGTACTTGCCTTTTTAATTCCATCTGCATTTTCTTTGGCTTTGTCAACAGATTTCTCCACCTCATCGACAGACACAGAATTTGCCGCAGACTTTTTCATTAAATCATCAACATTTCTTTCAAGTTGGGCGATACGTTGTGTAGCGTTATTTAAAGTTTCCTCTGATACAGCTGCTTCAGATTCAATCTGTTGATGCAAAGATAAAATGAAAACAACTCTTTTAATGGGTATTATAATGATTATTAGCTGCTATGTACAGATCACCAGCATAGAGAATAATCTATAGAAGACACAGAAAAAATGCAATATTAGATTGTATACAGGGAAATATTAGCAGGATGTAGGAGGGGTAAATAAAATATTTTCCCACGCTCCCTAGGAGGCCATAAAATAAAGTATGCAACCTACAAATTCTGCAAAACAAATAGCTGGCTTATTATGCAATTTGTAACCTACGTTTTCAAAATGCTGGATATGTGACTATTGGCCTCTTTAGGGAAAGAGAGATAAGCACAATTAACAGTGTAGATTACTTAAAAGTTAATATATTGTTTTTAAAATGCAGGTTTGAGGCCTTCATAGTACAGAGATGCACTCAGGACTTTTTTTTTCTTCAAAAATACAACTTTATTTTTAAGACAATAATTGATATTTTTGCATAATTTCTTTCTCAAGACACATTTCACATCTCACTCTAGAAAACAAACAATGCAAACAACATTACAACTCTACCTACATTTAAAACCTTAAGCCCTCCCCCTCAATGTGTTCATGACCAATA
The DNA here is from genome assembly GCF_027579735.1 of Bombina bombina. NCBI lineage: Eukaryota > Metazoa > Chordata > Amphibia > Anura > Bombinatoridae > Bombina > Bombina bombina. The sequence continues at coordinate 118,364,481 of NC_069504.1, forward strand.
AGACAAATACATAAATAAATTATCAAGATACAACCCCCTTTGCTGATTCCGATAGAGAATACAATTTTAAACAACTTTCCAATTTACTTCTATTATTTCATTTGATTTCTTCTCTTGTTATCCTTTGCTTAAAGGTTTATCTAGGCAAGCCCAGGACAGCAGAGAACCTAGGTTGATTGGTGGCTGCATATATATATACCGATTGTCATTGGCTCACCCGTGTGTTCAGTTAGAAACCATTAGTGCATTGCTGCTCCTTCAACAAATGATACCAACAGAATTAAACATATTACATAAAAGAAGTAAATTGGAAAGTTGTTTAAAAAACTGTATTCTCTATCTGAATCATGAAAAAAAAAAAATGTCCCTTTAATATTTTCTTTCCATCCCTTCCAAGTAGAGCTCCATACTCTCTGTATATAATGGTTGGAACATATTAGAGAATTTTTTTTTTTTTTAAATGTTTATTGATATTGTGCACCCAGAAATAAAAGCTGAAAGCAGAGTGCAGGGACTTTTGTCTTATATGATTGGATCAGCAGCAGTTTCTGCTTGCAACCAGCAGTGCTCTGCTTGTACTTTAACTATGCGCTTAACCCCTTTGTGAGGGTTAAACACAGACAGAATTGTAACATTTCTAGTAATACAATTAATGCTCTAACCAATCAGATTGTGCAATTTTATCACTATAGTTGCCCTTTAGTCGGATGGTGGCTTGGAAATAGACTACTTTGGGGGTTTACATTACTAAAAACTTTATTACGTTTTTCACAAAATGCTTCCAGCGCATATACTCACTTCCAGATATTATAACCCAATAGATATACAAGCAAGGCCTTTCAGCCTGTAAACTTACTGATGTAAGTAGATCATTCGTTCCTTTGATGTCATCGTTCGCTTGTTTGATGGCTTTTTCTGCTGCACTCTGAGCCTTCCCTGCTTCCTCTAGAGCTTCTTTTACTAAATCAGCAGTAGCTTTAATGTCAGTTGCAGCTTGGCTAAATTCAAAACAAAAAAGAAAAAGATACTTGATGACAATTAATAAATAAATACAAATAAAATGCACAGATTTTATACTTGATTAGACAAAATAAAAGAAAGTGGCAGATTATATTGTAAAAATATGTTAACAAAATGGGTATTTAAGATTACTAATACATTTTATTTATGTCCTTCAGTTGCTTAGGAATGCCACATTTGTCAGATGGGTGGGGCTTAAAAGAGATGACATCATCCCCAAGAAAACAGAACAAATTACAGTCTATGTTGTCATGACTACTAGACAAACAAAAATAGCTGTTTCTAGATTCAGCCTATAATGATGGTGCAGAATTTGCATAAGAAATAAAGACCAGTGATAAAGACTTTGTATGAGAAATAAAATGTCCTACAAGTGATATGGTAACATTACTTTCATTCTTGCCATGTTAGTGAAAAGCAATGGTTATTTTAATTTGCATGTTTCCTTTTGCTATAAATAAATGAAACTCTTTTTCCTGCCCCTGCCGACGTGCTAGGGCCAGTAGTTTGACTACTTCTGGTTACACAGCGGAGGGCGCTATGGGCTTTGTAGCCGGTTCACACCAGAAGGTTTAGTGTTATTTGCTCTGGTTACGGTGCCAGTAGTGAAAACTGTGGTTCTGTCATGTGACTCTTTTTAATATATATGATAGAAAATGTTAAAGGGACAGTCTACACCAGAATTATTACTGTTTAAAAAGAGAGATAATCCCTTTATTACCCATTCTCTAGTTTTGCATAACAACACAGTTATAGAAATACACTTTTTACCTCTGTGATTACCTTGTATCTAAGCCTCTGCAAACTGCCCCCTTATTTCAGTTCTTTTGACAGACATACATTTTAGCCAATCAGAACTGGCTCACTGGAAATCCACGTGCGTGAGCACAGTGTTATCTATATGACACACATGAACTAACACCCTCTAGTGTTGAAAAACTGTCAAAATGCCATGAGAGAAGAGGCGGCCTTCAAGGGCTTAGAAATGAACCTCCTAGGTTAAGCTTTCAACTAAGAATACCAAGAGAACAAAGCAAAATTGGTGATAAAAGTAAATTGCAAAATTGTTTAAAATTACATTCTCTATCTGAATCATGAAAGTTTATTTTGGACTAGACTGTCCCTTTAAAGTAAAGCAGAAGCAGCAAACGATTTTTACCTTGCTTTCTTTGCTTCATCTAAGAGAGCCTCGGCCCTCGCAATATCTCCAGCGCTCTCCTTGAGGATGTCCTCCACATCAGAAAGGCTTTCCACGCGTTCTCGGATATCCTCTGTCAGTGCTTGCAGCTGCTCAGGGGTGGTCGGCATATCCATTTTCAGAACCTCATTGGCAACTGCCTCAATGCTGTCAAGGTCAGCTCCATCCTCTGTATACAGTGGACGAAATACATGTTCAGTGCAGGTTTTATTTATTAACAAGTTGCAGTGCGGTTTAGTTCCATTTAAAATATACAATGCTAAAATAGTCTCCAAGGAAAAAAGTTAAAGGGACATGAAACCCAAGCTGTTTCTTTCATAATTCAGATAGATTGTACAATAAAAAAAAACTATTAAAAGCAGGTAGGTAGGCTCAGGAGTGTGCACGTGTCTGAAGCACTCTGTCAGCAGATTTGCAATAACATTTACACTACTGCCATCTATTGTTCAAAAGCATTTTTGTGCAAATGCTGCCATATAGTTCTAAATACATGCACATGCTACCTACCTATGTAATCTCTTCAACAAAGAATACTATAAAAACAATGTAAATTTGATAATAGAAGTAAATTGGAAACTTTTATAAAACTCTATACTCTGTACACCACTTCTTGCACTGTGAGCTAAAAGGGTGTTTAAATAAGGGCGCTTGAGCACGAGCGCTGTATGTGCACATGCAGCTGAAATAGTCAAAACATTTTTGCAAAAGTATTTTGAAATATATCTAAAAAAAAGGCACCTTTAAAAATGAAATGATCTTATTGAATATTTTCTGAATAATAGCTAAGTTCCAGACAAGGAAACATTTAATTACCTTGGAAACAAAATATGTATTACTAACAATCGTCCTTTAATTTTTGAGATTTTCAGGGAAAGGGAGCTGTATCCTGCCACATATTCCTTTCTCTAACCTCCCCATTTATGTCCCAGTTCCTAAAAAAATAACAATAGTACCCTTATCGCACGTAGGAGTACTCTACCTATGCCAATGGAACTCACAGCCCACTGACAGCTCAAACTACGCAATCCCCAAGAGCACCCAGATTTTTTCACCATACCACTTAGATCCCACCCCATAGCACTTAGGCTCTGCCCCCACAGAACTCAGACTCCACTCCCACAATGCGCAAAAACCAATGCTGGGAGGTGTGTGGCTATAAATTAATTTCATGTTAAAGGGACAGTTATGTCATAATTAGACATTTGTGATTTAGACAGAGCATGCAATTTTAAACAACTTTTCAATTTACTTATATTATTTAATTTGTTTTGTCTCTTGTTATCCTTTGCTGAAAGATTTATCTAGGTAAGCTCAGGAACTGCTGATTGGTGGCTGTAAATATATATAACGATTGTCATTGGCTCACCCATGTATTCAGTTAGAAACCAGTAGTGCATTGCTGCTCCTTCAACAAATGATACCATGAGAATGAAACAAATTTAATAAAAGTTGTTTAAAACTGTATGTTCTACCTAAATCATGAAATAAACATTTTGGGTTTCATGTCCTTTTAAATCTATTCAGGTCATTACACATATAAGCTAAGTTTGCACTACAAGCAGTGACACTAGTGTACATATACGTACGCATTAAAAAGTCCCTAATCTGTTTGATGAGATTTCTTAGGTCTTCATTGCTTCTGTCAACTTTCTCTTTGGTGTTATTTGCTTTGTTCAAGACATTCTGAGCACTCTGTTTTGCTTCTTCTGCTCTTAGTTTTGATTCTGCTACCTATAATAAAACAAATTGTATTTGGGAAGTGGTTTGTGAACAGTTTGTTACTTTGTTGTTTGGCACTTGTGCAGGATTCATTGTTAAACAGACATAAATTACAAATTTGCAATGCTTAGCAGTGCTTTTCCAATTGACTACAAGCAATTTTACACTAAACTTACATGTTAGAGAAAAGGTACCAAAAACATTAACTTTTTCTTGCGGAAGCTAATTTAATATTTCAAAACGCATATTCTAAACATTAACACCGCAGGAAAGATGTGACAAGTAAATTACTATGTACCTATTAGAGTGCATTAAAGCAATACGTTTGAGGGTTTAATGTTGAAAATGTATTTTTTATTATGCAAACAAAACTCCAAAATTAATAAGATATTTTTTCACAATGTCAGTACGTGAAATATCTGCCCTACTAGATCAACTGTAAGTACTATTATTGTAAAGTGGGAGTGTCTAGGAGCAACAACAGCCTATCCATGAAGTAGTAGACCACGTAAACTCACAGAGCGGTGAGTGCTGAAGAGTGTAACATGTAAAAAGTGTCTATCATCTGTTGCATCACTCACTACAGAGTTCCAAACTGCCTCTGAAAGAAACTGTGTGTTGGGAGCTTTATAAAATGGGGTTCCATGGGCGGGACAAGCCTTACATCAACATGTACAATGCTGAGTGTCAGCTGGAGTGGTGTAAAGCTTGTTGCCACTGGAGCAGTACCGAGTGATGGATCGTACTTCCCTATCTGGCATTCTGATGGAAGAATCTGGGTGTGGTGGATGCCAGGAGAACTCTACCTACCAGAATGCATAGTTTATACTGTAAAGTTTGATGGAGGAGTAATAATGGTCTGAGGCTCTTCTTCAGGGTTTTGGGCTAGATCCCAGGGAAGGATCATCTTAATGCTACAGGATACAAAGATATTTTAGACAACTAGGTGTTTTCAACTTTGAGGCAACAGTTTGGGGAAGGCCATTTCCTGTTCCATCATGACTGTGCACCTGTGCATAAAACAAGGTCCATGAAGACAGTGTTTTATGAGTTTGGTGAGGGGGAACTTGAGTGGCCTACACAGAATTCTGATCTCAACCACAATGAACACATTTGGGATGAATTGGAATGTCGTTTGTGAGCCAGATCTTCTTATCCAACTTCAATTGACTTACCTCACAAATGTTGTTTTGGCTGAATGGGCACAAATTCCCACAGGCAACTTCCAAAATTCAGACTAAGTGTTATCTTTTTATAATGTATTTGTGGATTATGCAATTCTACTGTATTTAAGTAACCCTATGGGGCAGGACCATGTTAATGCATTTAGTAGCCTTAATCAGAAGCTGGGTAGGTTTAGGGTGTGCACTTACCATTTTAGAGAGTTCTTCCACTTCTGCCAGTGCGCTTAGAATCTCCTTATCAAACTTCATTGCTGTTTGCCATGCATTGTTGGCTACATTAACAAAACCATCACAGTTGGGGCCTCCACATTTCCTTTTGCCATCTTCTGTCTTGCAGCCAATGCCGCCACAAGGGGAATCCTCACATGATGCACCAGGAGATGTTCCGCAAGTCTAAAATCGAGAATACAAAACAATTGTACTAAACAGCTTAAAGGAAGGCTTTTCTAGGGGTATGTACTAAACTGCAAAAAAAATATTAAATGTTGCTATCTATCCTATACATATAAATTCTGATGTAGCATTTGCCATAATATTTGAAGCTGTATGCCCATACAAAATGTTACATAAAAATGTTGCTGTTTTTTTTGTGTGTAGAAACTGAACAGTATTGAGAGTAATATTTATTACAATGTGAACATCTTGATAAACCAGCATATGAGACACAACATAATGTGAGCTGTGGTGCACTGATATTATTCCATAATACATGGAGACCAAAGGCACAGCCACAGCGGAGTGGGTCGGAATCAGCATCTGCTGCTTCATAAATCACCCCGTAATGCATTTTTTAGGTTCACTTTCCTCACTGCATGAGTTTTCAGTATTGTATCATAAGGCTATAGGCATTTTTTATGCACATAGTACACTAAAAAGCTAAAAGGCAGCCACATTTACACTGTGTTCATTTCTAAGCCAGTTTTGCATTGTAAATCTGTTATATGCTCAGGAATCTCATGTGACTTTGTTGCTGTATTTATAAAATAGCACATGGCTCCACTTTCACATTTTGGATGAGATGGTCAGATTGAAGGGACATTGTACTCAAGAACTGTCTGTCGTATATTTGAAACAGCAGCATTTACATGTGTTGAAACTATTATTTTGCCGTAAAAATATTATGTAAAAGCTGTTTAACTTTAAATTGAATCAAATACTGCAATATTGGTTTTGTACTTCCTACTAATCTTTACTGGCTGATAAGAAAAACCGCCACCTTTTTTCACTGGTAAAGAGGGACATGAATCTGCAAGTATGACAAGAAAATGTTGATTTATTCAGGACAGGAATATGAAATATAAGTTTAAAAAAAAACATTTCCTTTATAGAAAAATTAGGTTCACTGTTCTTTTAAGATAGACAACCGACAGACAGGATACAAAAATCAAGGATACTTTTGATCATAAGAATAACACTGAGTGAAAATAGTGGGGTTGTCCATAGCTATATTCTTTATAAACCTGTTAAAACAAATCTAAACTGACCATTGGTCCTGAGAGACAGAGTTATTTATAGAATACCTAGGTATCAATTGTTTATTGGCTGAAGTATTACCAGTAGGAGTGCAGGAGAACACAGCAAAATCTGACAATAAAAAGTTTTTTTATCCATCACAATAACACCAATTAACAAGACTATAATGCATTTATAAAAAATCACTTATATAAGAAAGAAAAAAATAAGTTCATTATCCCTTTAAAGAAGTCATTCGATTAATAATCTGTTATTTAAAATATTTATTTAATGAAAATATAATTGTATAGTTACCTGTGCTGTAGTCTGCAATGTGTATAAAGATGCTCTAATAAAGATCTAAGACTGAGGGTCATATTTACCAAGCTCCGTACGGAGCTTACTGCCCCATGTTTCCGACGAGCCTTCAGGCTCGCCGGAAACAGAAGTTATGAAGCAGTGGTATAAAGACCGCTGCTCCATAACCTCTCCGCCTGCTTGAGGAAGCGGACAGAAATCAACCCGATCGAATACGATTGGGTTGATTGACACCCCCTGCTAGCGGCCGATTGGCCGCAAATCTGCAGGGGGCGGCATTGCACCAGCAGTTCACAAGAACTGCTGGTGCAATGATAAATGCGAGAGCGTATGCTATTCACTCTTCTCTATATATACAGAGAGCAGATCGGTGAGTACTTGCAGTTATGAAACCCAAAACGTTTCTTTATTCAGATAGAATATGTCATTTTAAACAACGTCCTAACTTACTTCTATTATCTAATTTGCTTTGTTCTCTTGGTATCCGTTGAAAAGCATACCTAGGTAGGCTCAGGAGCAGCAGTGCACTACTGGGAGCTAGCTGCTGATTGGTGGCTGTACATATATTCCTCTTGTAATGAGTTCAGCTAGCTCCCAGACCCAGTAATGCATTGCTGCTATTTCAACAAAGGATAGAAAGTGAATAAAACACATTTGATAATAGAAGCAAATTTTAAAGTTGTTTAAAACTGTATGTTCTGTCTGAATCATGAATCATGTCCCTTTAATGGCTTAGATGATAAAGGCTTTGAACTCTTTATTTATTAAAGAAAATTTGACAATTTAGCTAATCAGTGACAGTGCCAACCGAGCCACCTGTCTTGTTCATGAGCATGCACGCACACATACACACATGCACCCACACATTGCACACACTAAACACACAAATGGCTCGTGCACACACACGAAAACTGCACACACTCTACAAACAAGCACACACACGAAAACTGCACACACTCTACAAACAAGCACACACACGAAAACTGCACACACACTCTACAAACAAGCAGATCACATTGTTTTTAAAGGCAAACAATTGCCATCCGAAGAAACATCCCAACACAAACTTGCAATCTCCCCAGTCATCACCTCTGTCACTCTCTGCACCCTCCTCCCAACCATTGAGAGTGAAGTGGCTTCCCTTTTGTCTTCCCCACACCTCACTACATGCCCACTTGACCCTATTCCTTCACATCTAATTCCTCCTCTGTCTCCCACCCTCACTCCGGATCTTACTCACATATTCAACCTATCCCTTTCTACCGGCTCATTCCCTGCCACCTTCAAACATGCAAAGGTCACCCCCATCCTCAAAAAACCCTCCCTTGACCCTAACTCCCCTGCAAACTACCGCCCCATATCACTGCTCCCACTAGCTTGAAAATTCCATGAAAAACTAGTTTTCGATCGCCTTACCCAATTCCTGTCCTCCAACTCATTGCTCGACCCCCTGCAATCTGGATTCCGCCCCAACACTCAACTGAGACTGCCCTCACCAATGATCTCCTTTCTGCTAAAACAAAGGCTACTACTCTATACTCCTCTTTCTTGACCTCTCTGCTGCCTTTGACACTGTTGACCATCCCAGACTCCTACGGACTCTCAGCTCTCTTGGGCTCTGTGACACTGCCCTCTCCTGGATTTACTCTTATTTCTCTAACAGATCGTTCTCTGTCTCTTTTGCTGGTGACTCCTCCTCTCTCTCTCTATTGCCTCTGTCTGTTTGAGTACCTCAAGGCTCTGTCCTGGGTCCTCTACTCTTCTCTATTTACACTTCTTCACTGGGTAAACGCATTAACATCTATGTCTTCAGCTATCACCTCTATTCTGATGATATCCAGATCTACCTTTCCACCCCTGCACTCTCTCCTTCTGTCAATTCTCACATCAGCGACTGCTTATCTAGCATTTCCTTCTGGATGGCCTCTCACCACCTAAAAATAAACATATCAAAGACCGAACTACTTCTAATTCCCCCCTCTAACTCTACTCCAGTTTCTAATGTTTCCATCACTGTTGGTGGCACCACCATCTCCCCATCACCCCAAGTCCGCTGCCTCGGAGTCACACTTGACTCAAATCTGTTCTTCATTCCCAATATCCAATTGCTCTCTTCATCCTGCCGCAACATCTCCAAAATTCGTCCGTTTCTGAGTGCTGAAACTACTAAACAGCTAATCCACTCCCTGGTAATTTCCCGACTTGACTACTGTAACTTACTAACTGGCCTCCCTCTCTCCCCTCCAATCCATCCTAAATGCATCTGCCAGGCTAATCCACCTCTCTCAATGCTCTGTTTCTGCTGCACCTCTCTGTGAGTCCCTTCACTGGCTCCCCATTCACAGCAGAGTTAAATTCAAAATTCTCACCCTGACCTACAAAGCCCTCATCAATGCTGTCCCACCCTACCTGTCCTCACTCATCAACAAATATACTCCTGCCCGCCCCCTAAGATCCAACAATGACCTGCTTCTTGTGTCCTCTACCATCAGCTCCTCTCATGCTAGACTACAGGACTTCTCTCGTGCGGCACCAACCCTCTGGAACGCACTTCCTCGAGCTGTCAGACTTGCCCCTAACCTCTCCTTAAACATTCCCTAAAGACCTTTCTGTTCAGGGAAGCTTATCACCCCGAATTATTAAGAAACTAAATTCACGTAACTAACAGTTGCCCTCTTCTATCTCCTCACTAATATCCCCACCTCCTGTTTCCTATCCTCCTTACCCATCTAGATTGTAAGTTCCCATGGGAATAGGGCCCTCAATTCCCCCTGTATTTGTCTGTAAAATTTTGTCTTTTATTGTATTGTTTCTCCATTGTACTGTTATCCTTGTACCCATGGTCAGCGCTGCGGAATCTGTTGGCGCTTTATAAATAAAGAATAATAATAATAATAATCTTGGTTGCTCTGTGTTTGTATGTTCAGTATAACCAGCTAAGGACACCTGTTCCTATAAGCAGCACGCCCAGTCAACTAGTTCTGTTTCTAATAGAGAATCCTCTGTCCCTGAAATACGAGTGTAGGGGGGGGGGGGGGTTAGGGTGAAGAGGTTAGATATTTATTGCTGTAGGAAGCAGCCCTCATCTATATTCATAATTGTTATACAGAATTACATAGGAAGGGCGCTGAGAACGTCAAGTTTCCAGACTGAGCAAAAGAATATTAATCTTTTATGCTAACATGTAATTGCTTATACATTCTTTAGCCTAGTTTCCATTGCGGTTGTAAACTGGGTAAACTGGTGGCTTCTGCACTTAAGTCTAAGGAAATGTTTTATGTTACTATCAGTTTACACAATGTTCAACAGCAATGGAAACTAAAGCCTAATTTTAGTTCTGTTATGAATTGTGCTTTTTTCTCTTGGTGTCCTTTATTAAAAAGCATACCTAGATATGCTCAGGAGGAGCAACTTACTACTGGGATCTAGCTGATGATTCATGGTTTCACACACATGCCTTAGTATCTTGGTATTAGCTCACCCACTGTGTTCAGATAGCTCCTAGTAGTGCATTGCTGCTCTTGAGCTGAGTTCAACTATGTGCTTAAACAATTTTCAAGCAATATTTTTACATTATAACATTTTCTTTCTGCACTTTAATATGAATTTTATGAAACATTGCATATCTATATATCCGTTCCTTAAAATGATCTGTTTTACAACTCAAATCTGCTTTTGAATCATCTAAAATGATTGATGTTAAATGGACACTATACCCAAAAAAAATATTTCATGATTAAGGTAGAGAATATAATTTTAAACAACATTCCAATTTACTTCTATTATCTAATTTGCTTCATTCTTTAGATATCCTTTAATTAAGAAATAGCAATGCACATGGTGAGCCAATCACAGGAGGCATCTATGTGCAGCTACCAATCAGCAGCTACTAAGCATATCTAGATATGCTTTTCAGCAAAGAATATCAAGAGAATGAAGCAAATTAGATAATAGAAGTAAATTAGAAAGTTGTTTATAATTGTATGCGCTTTCTAAATCATGGAAGAGAAAAATTGGGTTTCATGTCCCTTTAAGCATGTACAATCCCTTTACAAACAAAGAAGAGACAAAGAGCAATTATTCATCATTTGTCTTATTTTAACCATACAAAGGACACTTTTCTTTCATTAATCTGCTTCTACTATTTCTTGCACGCACCGTACCTTTTCAGAGAGCGATGACAGATCCAAACTCTGCACACTGCCAGCAAGTTCGTCCAAGAGTCGAGATTGCTCTTCTTGATATTCCTTGAACCAAAACTGTTTTTCATTTATTATGTCTTCAACTTCCTGCCGGGTTGCAGCTGCATGTTCAAGAATGCTATCCGGGTTCAGAGCAGAGGCATTGACCTTCTCTTCTGCCTCCAAAGACATCTGGAAATATTTGTTGATGCTGTCCATAGCTCCTGCAGAAAACAACATGGGACTTGTTTTTAGTTCATAATCTCAATATTCAATCGCACAAGTCAAAATATTTTTTTTATGATTCAGATAGAGCATGCAGTTTTAAGACACGTTCCAATTTAATTCCATTATCAAAATTTTGCACAGTCTATTTCTATTCACACTTTCTGGGGAACAAGGATCCTACTGAGCATGTGCACAAGCTCACAGGGTATCACATGATACAGGGGCCTGGAAAATGAGGGGAGGGATTAATTTGTCAGAAAAAAAATCTACTGCTTATTTGAAATTCAGTGTATGGGGCCAATTTATCAATGTCTGTCCGACATGATATGCTGTATCGTATTATGTCCAACAGACATCGCTGAATACCGACAGCGTATGCTGTTGGCATTCAGCGATGTCTGTCGGACATGATACATTTAACATTGCACAAGCAGTTCACTAGAACTGCTTGTGCAATGCCGCCCCCTGCAGATTCGTGGGCAATTGGCCGCTAGCACAGGGTGTCAATCAACCCAATCGTAAAGGATCGTGCGGATTGCAGACCGCAGTCTCAGAGGCAGCAGACCATATATGGAGCAGCGGTTTTAAGACCGCTGCTTCATAATTGCTGTTTCCAGCGAGCCTTTGCACTTTTTATTATGCAATGAGTGCTCCTTTAAGTATTTTCTATAATGTTACAAATGTAAAGGATATGAAACACTTTGAGATTGTAATATAAAATGTATAGGCATCCATAGTGAATCAAATTTGTATTATGCTTTTATTATTTATTTTGCTCTCTTTTTATGTAATTTAAAGGGATATAATAGTTAATAAATGGCATGCTCTAGAGCATGTCATTTTTTAAGACTATTGACCCTAGACTGGTGAGTATTTAACCCCCAGCAAAGGGGTTAACACACTCAGTAATAGTGCAGCTTGCGACCTGTGAATTAGAGTGTTTCATTTTTTAACTATTATGGCCTATAAAAGGATAGAAAGGTCAAAATTGAAACCTATATGGGTGTATTTCAATTTGAAATTTTTTGCAATATACTTCCATTAGCACAAATGCTTCCAGTAAAACTTATGACTGTTTTTCTGCGGCATATGCACATATCCTGTGAGGGCCGTGCACCAGTATTCAAACACCATGCCTATTTAGAGAGCTGGCAGTGGTTTGTATTGCTTATATGGACGTAATTGCGTCATACAAGCTACTGTTGACCCTCTGAGGAGGTTTGGTGTTTGAATACTCATGCACAGGCCCTCACAGTCACAGGATATGTGCATATGCTGCAGAAAAAACAGTAATAACATTTATTAGAAGCATTTTTCATAATGGAAGTATATATATATATATATATATATATATATATATATATATATATATAATTGAAGTGTACAGTTAATGTTTGACCTTTCTATCCCTTTTATACTTTAAAAGTACCAGTTCTGAAGTGCACACTGCAGACTTTACAAGCCTAACTGTGCCACTTATCTATCCCTAACTGGCCTTAGCAGGTGTGATAAAGAACTGAAAGAAATAAAAAAGTAGTGTTTGTTTACAAAATAATAGAGGCTGTCCTTGACTAAATAAGTAGCAAATCCGCATTGGGTTCTCCAAATTAGTCAAGTGGTGGATGAAGTTTGGCTCTTGAAAAACAATTACAGCAAATAAGGAGCTAATGCATTAAAAACACACGTATGTTCATTTCTTGGAAGAATACTGAAAATCTTGTAATTTAAATGTGTTTTAGGTCCAATTAAAGGGTGCATGTTCCTTTATTTTAGTGAAGTTTTGTGGACAGCAAACCACTGACTGACACTAACTTATCTGAATATCAGAATAACCACCATTTTGCATTTGAATTTTGCATTTTGAAGGAAGGTTCCCACCCAGAGATACCAACCATGTCCCAAGGCAGCCTAGCAACACCCTAGAGCACCACCAGACTGCTCAACCCCACCCCTGCTGAACTGCCCTATCCCCATTGGCAGTGTGTTGAGCGCATATGTTTAGAAACATTTTTGTTAGGCTTCTTTTTGTACTAAAAACCTCTGCACCAGAGACTACCTACCTTTAACGTTAGAAATCTTCATGTATTCCAGTTGCTCTCCAAGTTCTTTGACCACTTTACCAACACTCTCCGCATCTTCCTGAAGTGCGCTTAGTTTTTCCGAATCACCGCCATCAAATTCTGCAAGTTTCTTCTCAACTTCTTCAATTTTTTTAGCAACTTCTGATTTCAGCTTTCTAAAATACAATTTATAAAAAAAATGACAAATATTAGATACTTAAATTAATTTCTGACAAAATCATCTGATGGTATTTATTGAAGCTGAGAATAATAAAAAACCATCAGGTTATTTAATAAATGCTCTGCTTTTGCATATTTAAAATGAAATAAAAAACACTTTTTATAATGTAAAATAAAAGGTTTCATTTTAATTAATAAAAAACTTTGCTGTATATATTTTTTATTTATTTTACCCTTTTCCCACACTACAACAACTGCAATAATAGAAATACATAGATGTAAGAGCGTGTGAACTGCATTTTGTTAAACAATAACATCAGAGTCTAAAGCTACTAGTTTACTCTGGTCCTAGAAAGAGCTCAGATTTCAGAAATCTGGTTACTTATTTAAGCTATCTATGGTAACCACATATTCTTTTTACACTTGAGTTAATCAGAATTGAGAATTCATCATTCATTAATCAAACACATTTACATTTTTGGTTTTGGTAATTATTAGTACACAACTACACATCTAAAATATTGTTTATGTATTTATTTATTTTTTAAAGGCATTTGCTTCTCTGCTGCTCTATTTGCCAGTATTTTTACTGGTATTGAAATATAAAAAGCATACTCTAGGGCAGGGTTCTTCAAACTTTTTCTCCCCAAGACCCACTGCCATGCTACCACATACCTTTGCAACACTTTTTTTTTTGCACACACTCATACAACACACACACTCTCCTAAAACACCCCACACACACTCTCATATAACACACACACACTCACTCTAATATAACACCCACACTCATACAACACACATACACTTTCATACACCACAAACACTTATACACCACACATACACTTTCATATAACACACACACTCTCATATAACACACATACACTTTCATATAACACACATACTCTCATATAACACACACTTTTATATAACACCCACACACTCTCACATAACACACACACACTCTAATATAACACACACACTCATACAACACACACACACTCATACAACACACCCTTTCATATAACACACATACTCATACAACACACACACTTTCATAAACCACACACACTCATACACCACATACACACTCTCATATAAACACACACATACACTTTCATACACCACATACACACTCTCATATAAACACACACACACACTAATACACACTCTCATATAAACACACACACACTTTCATACACCACACACACTCATACACCACATACACACTCTCATAAAAACACACACACAAACTCATACACCACATACACACTCTCATATAAACACACACACACTTTCATACACCACACACACTTATACACCACACATACACACTCTCACATAACACCCACACCCCCCCTCTAATATAACACACACTCATACAACACACATACACTTTCATACACCACACACACCACACATACACTTCATATAACACACACACTTTCATACACCACACACACTCATACACAACATTCACACTCTCATATAAACACACACACACACACACATACTTTCATACAACAAACACCACACATTCTCTCATACAACACAGCCCACACAAACTTGTCCCGACCCAATAAACATGGTATTGCGACCCAGTAATGGGCCCGACCCGTGGTTTGAAGACCCCTGCTCTAGGGTATACCTAGAAATTATTGGCTTAAAAAGGACACTGTAATCACACAGCCTATGATTGGAGACTATGTACAGTAGTTTGAGATTTAGCATATAGTTTTAAAAAGTTTCCAATATGCTTCAATTATCAAATTGTCTTCATTCCCATAATATCCTTTGTTGAAGAGTTACCTAGGAATGTATCTGAAGCACTACATGGTGGGAAATAGTGCTTCCATCTAGTGCTGTTGTAAATAGATTTTTGCAAAACTGCTGCCATATAGTGCTCAGGACACAAGTATGCTCCTAAGCTAAAGTTCTTCTTCTCAACAAAAGATACCAGGAGAACAACGGAAATTTGATAATAGAAGTTAATTAGGCAGTTGTTAAAATTCCAAGCACTATCTTAATCATTAAAGAAAAAAACTGTTTCATGTCCCTCTAAACACACAGTAAACTGTAGTGCCAATAACAACACTTTTAACTGTCCCTTTAAACATTTTTAAATGTAAGTCTGCATAAAAAAATCTCACTATAAGACTTACTCTGCCGAATCAAAAAGATTTTCAATACTTTTCAGTGGTTGCGCTGCGGGATTCTGTGCAAGGATAGTCTTAATTTCCTCTATCTTCTCCTGCACTTTATCGATGGTCTGCTGGTAAGGTCCAGTGACACCGGTGAGTTTCAGAGCATTGGCACGATCTAAAAGCTTGTTTGTCCTGTTGGCCAATTCTTGGATGATGACATCCCATAGTGCAAAACACTTGTGACAAGGGACACAGTTTGGAAAAATGCCAGAATATCCACGAGCACATCGGTCACAACGGGCCCCTTCAGTACCCTCATTGCAAATGCAATGACCAGTACCACGGTCACACTGTGGGGTCTGGATGCCTCTTGAGTCACAATCACAAGCTGCAGAAAATTAAAACAGGCAAAAAGAATTAAAACTAACACACTGTTTTGCTGTAAACATATTTAAAAAAGGGACATGAAACCCAAAATGTTTTCTTTCTTTAAAGGGACACTGAACCCAATTTTTTTCTTTTGTGATTCAGATAAAGCATAAAATTTTAAGCAACTTTCTAATTTAATTTACTTTCTAATTTCCTATTATCAAATTTGATTCATTCTCTTGGTATCTTTATTTGAAATGCAAGAATGTAAGTTTAGATGCCGGCCCATTTTTGGTGAACAACCTGAGTTGTTCTTGCTGATTGGTGGATAAATTCATCCACCAATAAAAAATTGCTGTCCAGAGTTCTGAACCAAAAAAAAAAGAAGCTTAGATGCAATCTTTTTCAATTAAAGATAGCAAGAGAACGAAGACAAATTGATAATAGGAGTAAATTAGAAAGTTGCTTAAAATGTTATGCTCGAGCTGAATCACGAAAGAAAAAAATTTGGGTTCAGTGTCCCTTTAATCAGATAG
Source organism: Bombina bombina (assembly GCF_027579735.1). NCBI lineage: Eukaryota > Metazoa > Chordata > Amphibia > Anura > Bombinatoridae > Bombina > Bombina bombina. The sequence continues at coordinate 118,381,070 of NC_069504.1, forward strand.
AACATACAATTTCCAATAGATCTATTTTATCTAATTTGCTTTGTTCTATTGGTATGCTTTGTTGAAAAGCATACCTATGTAGGCACAAGGACAGGGAGCCAGCTGCTGATTGGGGGCAGCACATATATGCCTCTTGTGATTGGCTTAACGATGTATTCAGCTAGCTCCCAAGAAAGGATACCGAGAGAATAAAGCAAAATTAATAGAAGTAAATTAGAAAGTTTTTTTTTGACATCTGAAACTTGAAAAAATTGTTTTTATGCCCCTTTGACTTAACTTAAAAATAATGTCCCTTTAAACATAGGGCAACTCGTTTACAAATATAAAGGTATACCTTTTGCTATTGTTATGGAGACAAGCTGTTTATTGTAGGTGATAATTATTTTAAGAACCATCTGAATTATTATTTATAAATGAAATACAAAAGTTTTAATGAATATTTCCACTTCAAGAACAAGTTATCAAAAAGTAAAAAAAAATATTGTCAAATGCTTACAATAATTCAGTAAATGTATTATCCTCAATTTGTTTACTGTTTACAGGGCCCATGAAACTAGTGTTACTGTATCAATAAGCTCCTTAGAATGGTTTGAGATTGGTGCTCGTGGGGAATACAAAACGCTAAAAATGCTAAAGCTAAAACTGCCCATTTACAAATGTACTAAGCTTAAAAAACTAAACTTGGTTCCCAGAAGAATATCAGTTGGAGTGGAACGTAAAATCCATAGAATAGATCTTTTTTATTTCTCACAACAAAGCTCAAACACAACACCCTAAGTGATTAGAATCTCCTGCCGTGATTCTGTAAGGGGAACATTCCCTAAGGCACATAACAAAAGCCTATGGAATGAGGGTCAACTTTACTCTTTTTAGATAAGGATCAAGACTGGAAATGAGTCACCAAATATAATGGCCATTAACAAGCACAAAGAATGGAATGCTAAGCCAAAATTAAACACAGCAATCTTTGATCTTGGAGAAGACCCTTCAATTACCCTTTCTTGTTTATTTAAGGTACAGACCAGCACTTTTTGAACACTGCAAACATGAGAAAATATAGCTGTGAGAATTGTTGAGGACTAATGGAATGCCAAAAATATGTGAACATGCACTATTATTATTTTAAATAAAAATGTACGTTTACATTTTTAATTAACACAATTTACCATTTATGGATTTTTATTTATTTAAATAAAATTTCCAAGATAAGAGAGTATAAGTGTTGTCCATGGAAAAAAAAAGTTACATATTCGGTCATCATAATAAAATGGCATTAATATTTTAAAGACTACTCACCCACGCATCAACGATCAAAATAAAAAGCTTTATTATTAAGTGAACAGCAAGGACTTTGTTCTAATTTGGCATGACTTCTTTAGCCACTCTTTAGTAATGTATTTTCTAGTCAGTAATTTTACAGGATATATACAGTACACAATTCTTTCATAGAACTTTATTTAGAATTGAAATCATAAACACAAGCTTATTCATTATTATTATTATTATACATGCCATGTGTATTTTTTATTTTTCTATATTTTTTATGTTTTGTTTGAAATATACCTTAAATATAAAACAAATCAAACATAAAAAAACATTCAAGTCCTTGAACGTGCTTCAAAGGATCCTCAACATATTTCTATACATAAGCAGTTTAGTATGTTTATACAAAAAAAGTTTAATGGGCTGTTTGAGTTAGATAATGAGGCTTTAAAAAAAAAAAAAAAAAAGTAGTGTTACTCAGTTCACTAATCCTCTGCTTCTATGATGAAACAAACTGCAAAGATCTAATAGGAAAACAAGCTCAGACTTTGATCTTATTTCCCAGAACCTGGCAAACCACCCCTAAAAGCTCAGTCAACCTACAAAAGCATTTTTTTTTTGTGAAGTCAATCATCATTCTAATGTTCTGATACTTTATTTTTGTATTATTATTATTATTCTAAAACTAAATAAGATGAGTATATATATATATATATATATATATATATATATATATATATATATATATATATATATATATATATATATATATATATTGTAACAATGTAATAAAACATGTATATATACATTTTCTTTTAAGCATTTAGGAATTTAGGGAATAAGTAACTCTAAAGGAAATTTGACAGTAAAAAGTAATAATCTAAGAAAATTATATATATAATATAAACAAAATACATTTTAATAACCTAAATAAGTATTCTATAAGTATAAATTATGGAAATAATGTTATTTTAGCAAAGTTTATAAATTATGATGTCAATTCAATATAATAAAATAAACCAAGGAAAATATTGGAAATAGAGTTATATTTGACTCTCACACTTTGATGCTACGAGTGTGTGTCAATGTAGTTCATTATGCCCTATCCCAAGAAAGTTAAACATAAATGAAGGACATTAGGATAATACATAACTATTCTTTACCTCTACATTCAACATCCGGATTACCCCAGAAAAGTTCCTGGCACTCACTACAGTTCCTCCCTCCGAAACCAGGCATGCACAGACACTGTCCAGTGAACTGTAAAAATAAACCATGGGAATTGCTAAATGTTGTGGCTCTGAAAGGCGTCATTGTATCATATGCACCAATAATTGCCTGGTTAATTTACCTCATTACAGGATGGACCCAAAGACCGGGTAGCATGACAACCACATGATTCACATCCAGTGCTACTCGCTAACTTCCATGTATTTGGTGCACAGCGGTCACAGCTCTGGCCAATCACATTGGGTAAGCATGGGCACTGGCCAGTTGTCTTGTCACAATTGCAGTCAACCTCTCCATTGCAATGCTCTGGCTCAGTCCCAAGATAATTACAGACACACTCTGAAAATAAACAGATTAATAGTTAGTTATAAAACTATCAAATGCCAAAAAATACCTATATAACACAAATGTAAGTAGAGGAAAATGCTGGTCTACTATTCTATTGTGCCTGTAGGTTGTAAACTCGTTGAAGCAGAACCTTCCTCCTGTATTCATGTGAATTCTTTTTCACCATGAATCAGTGTTATCAAGGAACCCTACAAAAATACCCATTAGATGTGTATTATTTATATTTGTTATTCATTGTGAAAACAAATTACAGGGTTAGCATCGGTTTCTGGTATTCTGATCTGACAACCACTGTATCCGGATAGTTCCAACATCAAAGGAGCAATTTAAAATACCTGTATTTTCACAGATATTTTGAGTTGTATTTTTGTTCTAATATATTTGATGTAGGAACTATCCGAATGTAGGAAATGGATGCTAAAGGTACACTGAACCCAAAAAAATCTGTCTTGATTCAGATAGAGCATGCAATTTTAAGCAACTTTCTAATTTACTCCTATTATCAATTTTTCTGCGTTCTCTTGCTATCTTTATTTGAAAAAGAAGGCATATAAGCTATTTTTTGGTTCAGACTCTGGACAGCACTTTTTATTGGTGGATTAATGTATCCACCAATCAGCAAGGACAATCCAGGTTGTTCACCAAAAATGGTCCGGCATCTAAGCTTACATTCTTGCATTTCAAATAAAGATACCAAGAGAATGAAGAAAATTTGATAATGAGAGTAAATTAGAAAGTTGGTTAAAATGTCATGCTCTATCTGAATCACAAAAGAATAAATTTGGGCTCAGTGTCCCTTAACTTTGTTTTGAATAATAAAATACAACATAATGCAAGTCTGGTACCAATTATTTGATAGAAGTTAATTGAAAATTCTCTTAAAATGGCACGCTCTTATCTGAATCAGTAAACTTTAATTTTAGTGTGTCATGTCCCTGTTCTTTACTGAAGTTACGCGTTTTGCTTTGTTGAAATAACTTTACACATTACAAAGAGAACTAGTACTTCTGAAACATTGAACTCTTTTGCTTGGTTAGCCAAATAAATATATTATTTTAAATTTGATTTCTTATTTTCTTAACACAATGTATTTCCTCTGAACTATCTATGCATAACAAATTACTTCCCTCAGCTTGTTTGCTTAAGGTCTTGCATGATGCATCAAAGAATTCTAGCAGGGTAAATACTGTAGACAACAGATATTTTAATATTTTAATTAAATGAACATTCTGGATTAAGCAAATATTTTAAACACATATGTACAAATAATTGTATTAAAGATGTTGTGTGTTTTTAATTGGGGCAAGTTTTGTAGCATTATTAGGCAGTGTCTCGTTTTAACCCATATCAATAGTAAATACGTTTTCTATTAAAATTCTTTTCATTCCAAGTCTATAAACCGAAGAACTGCCTAGAGTCAGTAGAAAAAGGAAATGAGAAAAGTTTCCTGATAAAAAAGGAATGAAAAGATCTCTACTCTAAAGGTTCTAAAGAATATCCTGACACTTATGATACAGGATGGTCACACGCAGCCAATTACTTCTCGGTTATGGTGAGATTTTTATTCCATCACAGTGACTAAGTAAATTCAAACAGAATAAGAATGACAGGAGTGAACAGCATAACAATAAAAGGATACAAGGGTGAGCTGTAGCTCCAGCTTCCTATTCTCAGTGATAACAATTGTTATAAGCACAAGGTCAAAGGTCAGGAGCTCAAAGTGTCACAGTATTTTTTTTACAGTGCAGTATATAGTCGACACTGTCTCTGTCTGTTTATTTATATCTGTAGTATCATCTAGTTTATGTAGAAGCTAACAGAATATTCAGCTACAGACCCAGATATTCAAATCCCACTATGTTTCTGTTTTAATATCATATATATGCCCTGCCTATATATCTAACACTAGCTTGGGGTGTGCATTGCACAGGAGGTGCATTGTCACTATAGCATATGTTCACATTTTTGAAGTGAAAATTTCATAAGTGAGGCAATTAAGATACAAATTATAGAAGAATTGAACAAGGATTGGACAAAGGACAAGACACTAGGCAAGTACTCTTGTAATATTGTGTTTTATGTATCTCACTGATACCCTTTTTGCAAAATGTTCCATATCATTATGTTCCTTTTCGGTACCTCTTGTCTGTTTAACAAACTATACCTTTCATTTACTCCTTTACCCCCGCCACCTACTACAGTCATCAGCCCATCCCTTTTATCATCATCACCTCACTTCTGCTCTCATGACCTTCAAATATTCCTGAACTCTCTCTCTCCGCCCCTGCTCCACATTCCAAAGACACTCTAAATACTGCAAATCTGTATCCTATTTTATGTCACTCTCCCTCTTACTCATATTAACTGCTGGTGATATATTCCCCAATCCTGGTCCCCCACAACTTCCTAAACTCACCCACCCATGTATGCCCTGCCTTTGACCTAAACACTAGAACTTTGGAAACTTTATCCAAGTTCCTCTTGTAACTAAAACAAACACCCCCTTAACTTGTGCACTCTGGAACTCTCGCTCTGTGTGCAGCAAACTCAATTCTATCCATGACCTCTTCATATCCCACTCCCTCAACCTTCTGGCTCTCACAGAAACCTGGCTCTCTCCCTCAGACACAGCATCCCCTGCTGCACTGTCACATGGGGGTCTACACTTCAGCCACACCCCAAGGCCTGGAAACAGCAAGGAGATGGTGTAGGAATTTTACTTTTCTCTCATTGCACCTTTCAACAAATACAAACCATCTCTTCCCTCACATTTTCTTCCTTCGAAATCCACATTATTAACTTATTCTCTCTCTCTAAGTGTTGCTATTATATATCGCCCCCTGGCTCCTCGACTCAATTTATTGATCATTTTGCATCCTGGTTACCTTATTTCCTCTCCTCAGACATCCCTGCCCTCATCCTTGGGGATTTCAGCCTCCTTGTTGATAATCCCACTGCCCCTGTTGCAAAACAACTTCTCCAGCACACTTCGTCTTATGGTCTGTCACTATGGTCTGACTCTCCCACTCACAAAGATGGACGCTCCCTCGATCTGATTTTCCGCTATAGATGCACGCTCTCAAACTTCACAAATTCCCCCTTACCTCTTTCTCCTCACTTGTAATATCACAGCACTTCCTACTGCCCTCCCTCCTTCTAGCCCTCACACCAAATACCACAGGATCGGCAACATCTTTCAAACTCTCTCAAACCTCTGCTTTCTTCTATCTCCTCCTTTTCCTGCCCTGACCAATCTATCTATCACTATAATTCTACTTTAACAGCGGTCCTTGACAATTTGGCACCTCCTACCATAGCCAAAAAGTCACATACTCCTATGACAGGCTACCTATGTAGATATTCCCGAACTGCTGAGCAACATTGTAGAAAATCCTGTTAAGCTGACTTCCTTCATTACAAGTTCATCTTAAACTCCTAGTAATCTGCCCTTAACCTTTCCAAGCAGGACAACTTCTCTACTCTTATCTTTCTTCAAATCCAAAACGTCTGTTCTCCACTTGTAACGCCCTTCTCCACCCACCCCCACCTCCTATTTCCACTTCTCTCTCAGCTTAAGATTTTGCCAACCACTTTACCAACAAAATAGACTCCATCAGAATGAAATCATCTCCCAACATACTATTAGCCTCCAACCCCCTCAACCAATAGCCTCAGACTCAGCTTTTTTGCTCCCACAACTGAAGAAGAAGTTTCTGCCCTTATATCCGCCTCTCGCCTCACTGTCCCCTTCATCCCATCCCCTCACAATTACTGCCTTCCCTCTCTTCTACTCTTACTCCTATTCCCACACATAATTTTAATCTCTCCCTCAGCACTGGTATGTTTCCCTCATCCTTTAAACATGCATTAATTACACCTATCCTCAAAATATCTCTTGATCTATCATCCCCATCCAGCTAGCCCCTTGCTTCAAAACTTCTGGAAAGGCTCGGATATACACGTTTATCACATTTCCTCACATTAAACTTCCTCCTTAATCCATTGCAATCTGGAATGTGCCCACAACACTCAACATAAACTGCAATCATTGGGGTTACTAATAACCTAATTACAGCAAAATCAAAAGGCCACTTTTCTTTGTTAATCCTTCTTGATCTGTCTACAGCCTTTTACACTGTTGAAAAAACTCTCTTGCTCCACACCCTCCAGTCTTTCGCATCTGTGACACAGCTCTCTTGTGGTTCTCCTTATGCCTGTCTAATCGATCCTTTAGTATTACCTTCTCTGGCACATCCTCTGACTCTTTACCACTTTCTGTTAGGGTACCACAAGGCTCTGTCCTTGGTCCCCTTCTCTTCTCAATTTATACATCATCCTTATGTTCTTAATACAGTCCCATGGGTTTCAATACCATTTGAATGCTGATGATACCCAAATCTACATCTCTGCACCAGACCTATTGTGTCACTAACTGTCTTTCTAATATTTTATCCTGAATGTCCTCTCACTACCTTAAGCTAAATCTCCCCAAAACTGAGCTCCTTATTTTCCCCTCTTCTTACAAAATCCCTAACCCACAACTTTCTCTCACTGTTGATAATAACATCATTACCCCAACCCTGCATGCCCGGGGTAATACTCCCCACATCCAGTATTTGACCAATTCCTGCTGCCTCCACCTCAAAAACATCTTCAAAATGTGCCACTTCCTCACACAAGACACAACTAAGACTTTAATCCACTCTCTCATCATTTCCTGCCTTGAATATTTCAACTCCATTCTCTCCGGCCTCCCTAGCTGCCATTTATATCCCTTACAATCCATAATAAATGCCTCTCAACTCCAGAATAAAACATAACATCCTTACTCCATCTTTTAAAGCTCTCAATAACACTGCTCCCCCCTATATATTCAACCTAGTCTCCAGATACTCTCCCTCCCTTCCCCTTCGATTTGCTCATGACCTCCTTCTAGCCTCCTCTGTTGTTACCTCCTCACATTCCCATCTACTAGACTTCTCCAGACTGGCCCCTATTTTGTGGAACTACACGACTCTCCCCTAGTTTTCAAACTTTCAAGCACTCTACTGTTCAGGGATGCATATTATACATTAACATTTTCCTATCTTAGTTCCTCTCCTCCTTTTAGCTATCACCTTGAAACCCCTTAGCATGTAACCCTACATCTCTTGAAATCTTTATTTGAAAAGCAGGAATGTAAAGCTTAGGAGCCGGCCCATTTTAGGTTCAGCACCCTGGATAGTGCTTGCTTATTGATGGCTACATTTAGTCACCAATCAGCAAGCGCTACCCAGGTGCTGAACCAAAATGGGCCGGCTTGTAAGCTTTACATTCCTGCTTTTCAAATAATGATAGCAAGAGAATGAAGAAAAATTGATTATAGAAGTAAATTAGAAAGTTGTTTAAAATTGCATTCTCTATATGTTTCATTAAAGAAAAAAAATTAGGTTTAGTATCCCTTTAACTGCAAAAATGTACATATAGTGAAACTTAGAATCTTTTTAACGGGAAGACCACATCTTATATTGAAGAATCTGAATACACAAGTCAAACAAACATATAAAACTTACTTCTGCAATTTTGTTGAAGTGCGTTGCCATAGTAACCGAGCTGACACTGATGACAGTTGTCTCCTTCTGTGTGATACAGGCATTTCATACATACTCCAGTCTTCTTATCACAAGCCAGTGGGTCAGTGGTGTCTATGTTGTTGTTACACTGGCATGGCTGGCAGACACCTCCAATATCTTCAGGGTTTCCAAAATATCCAGAAGCGCATTCATCACACCTGATTCCTACATGACAATAAAAGCATAAATACACATGTGGTGAGGGTGTTACACACTAAAGGACCCTAGTTAAACACATCTGATGAGCAAATGATAATAGATATATGTGTGTAGCGTCCAATCACCAACTAGATCTCAGTAGTGCATTGCAAATATCTCTGCTATGTATCTGTATAAACTTTCAAGTAGTTTATGAGGTGAAAGAGACAAGTGTAATTGTGCTTAAAGTGAAGGTAAACTTTGATGAATGAAAGCCCGGTTTTTAAAAATACTATTAAAAACAGGGGCACTTTCATTCAACAAAGATTAGAAAGCAGCCGTTTTGTTTATAAACGTAACTTTCTTCTCTTCACAACCGGAGCAGGTTCCCTCACCCGGAGATCCTCTCTTCACACGTCAGCAATGACTAATCCGGCTTCCTCAAATCACGGCATGGCCTCAGGCAATGATTGCCCTGGGGGGAAAGCCGTAATTGGAGGAAGCCGGATAAGTCATTACTGACGTGTAAAGAGAATCTCAGGGCGGGGGAAGCTGCTCCGGCTGTGAAGAGAAGAAAGGTACGTTTTTAAACAAAACGGCTGCTTTGTAAACTTTGATGAATGAAAGTGCCCCTGTTTTTAATAGTATTTTTAAAAACTGGGCTTTCATTCATCAAAGTTTACCTTCACTTTAAGACATAAATATGTGAATATTGTATAGTATATAGAATACATTTGTCTGCAAAATGTCAAATATTCTGTAACATAAAATACTGTAACAATGTTATCAGTTTTCATTTAGTGCTTTGGAAGCATCTTGGGCATTAAACGAACAGGAAACCTAAAATTTTTCTTTTGTGATTCAGACAGAGGGGCCGATTTATCAATGTCTGTCCAACATGCTACGCTGTAGCGTATCCTGTCCGTCAGACATCGCTGAATGCCGACAGCATACTCTGTCAGCATTTAACATTGCACAAGCAGTTCACCAGAACTGCTTGTGCAATGCTGCCCCCAGCAGATTCGTGGACAATCGGCCACTAGCAGGGGTGTCAATCAGCCCGATCCTATAGGATCGGGTGGATTGCAATCCGCAGCCTCAGATGTAGCGGATCAGTTACGGAGCAGCGGTCTTAAGACCGCTGCTTCATAACTGCCGTTTCCCGCGAGCCTGAAGGTTCACACGGAAACAGGGGCATCAAGCTCCATTCGTAGCTTGATAATTCGACCCCTCAGCATACAATTTTAAAAAAATTTCCAATTTACTTCTACTAGTCCTAATGCCCGTGTATACAGGCCATTTTTTTGCAGTACAGCAGTCCCACTCCTTGCTCTCTCCCCCTCTCTTTTGCTCTCTCTCTCTCTCCACCCTCTCTTTTGTTCTCTCTCTCTCCCCCTCTCTTTTGCACTCTCTATCCCCCTCTCTTTTCCTCTCTCTCCCACCCGTCTCATTTGCTCTCTCTCCCTCTCTTTTGCTCTCTCTCTCTCCCCCCAGCTCTTTTGTGCTCTCTCTCCCCCCTCTCTTTTGCTCTCTCTCCCCCTCTCTTTTTCTCTCTCTCCCCCCTCTTTCTCCCCCATCTTTTGTGCTCTCTCTCGGCCATGCCCACTCCTGCCTAGCCATGCCCCCATCACGGGCACTCCCGTTGGTCATGCCGCCATAACGCACGCACGCTCCAGCCCGGCCATGCCCCCATTATGGCACGCCCACATGGTCACGCCCCCCCATCACGGTTGCTTCGGACCACTATCTCTGCTGCTCAAGGCCAGGTATGTTTGTCCTTGCGCAGTTTCTACTGCACATGACAGCTTCGGACAAACATACTTGGCCTTTTATTATATAGGATTATCAATGCTTTGGTATTCTTTGTTGAATATATATCTAGATACTTAGTGTGCACATGTCTGGAACACTTCATGGCAGGAAATAGTGCTGCCATATTCTTGTAAAACTGCTGCCATATAGTGCTGCCGCTACATGCACGCTCCTGAGCTTACCTTCCTGCTATTCAACAAAGGATACAAAGAAAACAAATATAATTAGATAATAGATATAAATTGGAAAGTTGTTTAAAATTGTATGCTCTATCTAAATCATTAAATCTTTGAGATAGAATGAATGCATTTCAATTTATAATAAGAGCATATGCTGTGAGGGTCCATGCATCAATATTCAAACACTACACCTTCTCAGAGAGTCAGCGGTGGGTTGTATGGTATGAATCTTCACAGACACAATACACACCACCACTGCCTCTGAACTTGAATACTGGAGCACCCCCCCTATAGCATGTTTGCCACTGAAAAACTGTTATCACTTTTATTAGAAGCATTTTTGCTAAAAGACGTATATTGCAGAAATGCTTCTATTTTAAACTGAAATTCTCTATTCAGTCATGACCTTTCTACCCCTTTAAATACTGTCATAAACATTAGGTTACATAAGACTGATTTTTATGTTATAGTTTCATTATGGGCAAAATTTATAATGAGGAGAATGCCCAGATCAGTTGCAGGCTTGCTCATTTGAGCCTGAGTACAACCGATAGCTTAACCCTCTCTGCTAAACTGGAATTGGCGAATGGAAATCACCCCGGATTCATTTGACTGGGGTGATTGAAAAGCCCTACTCTCATGCAATTGGTTACGTGAGGGTAGGGGGCAGTGTTGCACGAGTGTTCCTTCATGCAATGATAAATATGCAGAACACATTCGCCCTACAATTTGCAATAAGATGCAAACAGGTTCACAACATATGAAGCCTGTCCGCTCGCAAATTGATCAATCTTGCACTATATATTGGTATATTTTAGTAACAATACTAATAATGTATTTTCCTACATTCTATTCATATAATAATAATATGGTTATTTATGGGACTGCAATCCTGTGCAAATTTATAGGGGATAATGTACATCAGAATTGTTTAGATTGTGCAGGAAGCATTGTTTCATACCTAGGTATTCACTGTATATTGGCTGATAGGGACAACCCCTTCAGTTCTACTGCTGAACAGGGATAAATCACCACAAGCAAATGTGTAGGTATAGAAATAAAGCAGAAAACCTCCATTAAAAAGTAATTTATTTTAAAATATCCTCTATATGAAATACAAAATTTGAGTATAATGTCCCTTAAAAAAAATTCACTTGTTGGATATTAAATAATTTGCCTCTCCTATTAAAAGTATATCTTTATAATTTAGCCTATATTAATAGGGAAATCTAATTGCAATAATAGGGTTGTTTATCAGAAAGATCAATTACATGTTTTGTATAGCCCTGTTCTAGTCGCCATCATTGTTTGTAAATCTGTGCATTAAAGCTCATGCTTACCTGTATAACCAGGGTTGCAGGAACATATAACTTGTTGGCTGGTGGGCTCTTTGTAACAGCCACTGGCAAACTGGCGCTGAGTCCCTGGGCCATCAGGGCAAGGGCAGGGCCGGCAGTGATCTCCTGATCCAAGCCTGGGGTCCCCATAATAGCCAGAGAGACATCTAAATAAAGGCATAGAAACTGTTACACCCAACGTATTTAACCCCAGTGCAGATTTGTTGTCTAACATATTAAAGGGACATGAAACTTTGTGATTCAGATAGAGCATTCAATTTTAAGAGACTTTTTAATTTACTTCTAATTATCAAATTTGCTTAGTTCTCTTGGTATCCTTTGTTAATATACCAAAGTAGGCTCAGGAGCAGGACTACTGGGAGCTAGCTGATGATTGGTGGTTTAACACTATATGCCTGTTGTCATTGGTGTGCTAGATGTGTTCAGCTAACCGTCTAAAAAGAATTGCTGCTTTGCTGGGATTAAACACAGCTATATGCAAGCAATAGTGCAATAATAAATCCACTTTAGTGCACTTAAAGGGACAGTCTGCTCCAGAATTGTTATTATTTAAAAAGATAGATAATCCCTTTATTTCTCATTCCCCAGTTTTGCATAATCAACACTGTTATATTAATACACTTTTTACCTCTGAGATTATGTTGTATCTAAGCCTCTGCAGACTGCCCCCTTATTTCAGTTTTTTTGACAGACTTGCCTTTTAGCCAGTCACTCCCCTCTCATAAGTAAATCAACGGAAGTGAGCACAATGTTATCTATATGGCACACATGAACTAGCACTTTCTAGCTATGAAAAACTGTCAAATGCATTAAGATAAGAGGCGGCCTTCAAGGGTTTAGAAATTAGCATATGAAGCTACCTAAGTTTAGCTTTCAACTAAACATACCAAGAGAACAAAGCAAATTTGATGATAAAAGTAAGTTTAAAAGTTGTTTAAAATGTCATGCCCTATCTGAATCATGAAAGTTTATTTTGACTAGACTGTCCCTTTAAGGTCTATACAAATAAGTGTCTTGTACAAAATGTGAATATGATGATTCTACCTGTCAGACTTTAATGGATTTGAAAGGGACATTAGAATAATATATTCTAGATTATAATCCAATTGTAAACCAATGATTGCCAGTGAAAGTATAAATCTTACAGAAATAAACACTCTTACTGCTATCAGTTGTTAACGTTACAATATAAATGTTATGTCCCTTTAATATATGTTAGATAGTATTTAACATTAGGCATGTGTGAGAGAGTTTCCCACATGGGAACCAGCGTTTGATGCCTACCTCTCACAGCTGTAGCCTTCAGTATGTTCCTTGCAGCCTATACATTCTCCATTAAGAGTATTGCAGTCATCAGCATGCCCATTACACTGGCACTGTCGGCAGCTGGGGAAACCCCAGTACCCAGGCAAGCAAACATCGCACTGACGCCCATATGCTCCGTGAATGCAGGGACACTGGCCAGTCTCAGGGTGGCAGAAAGAATGTGACGATCCATTCTCATCACATTCACAAGCTGAAAAAAAAGTACTAGATTTTTAACCAATTGGTTGCAATAGGTTGCTAAAATGCAAGTCCTCTATCATAGCTAAAAATTAAATATATATTTTAGCCCCTTTATCATCTTACATTTACAAAGTTAGAAGAGCTCAATGTTAAGCTTTCGAGATTTCTGTTCTTCTAATATCGCACTAACTCCTAAAAAAAACTGGTTTGACATTGAAAATACACTATTACTAAACTATTCAAATTCATCGGAGAACCAATACACTGGAACATTATAATCATATACAAATATACCATAAGAGCATGTGAATAGTTTAAAAGGAAATAAAACTCAAAATTAAATTAAACACACTGATTTTATACACTAGTTCTAGACTAACAAGGATTGCCATAAGACAAGTCAAGGATAGAGGGTGGTACTTGTGTAGGTCTTACTACTTACATGTCTAGAATTGTCTTTTTTTGCCCCTTGTAATATTTTTCGACTTTTGGGTAGAACAAGGGACATGCAAATAATGGTCTGTCTGAGAGTGCCAAGCAATGACTGGATTAACAGCACCCCCACACCCTGTAGAAGCATCACTACTCATAGATTTAAAAAAAAAAACACCACATAGTTTTTGACGTACGTTTGCAACCACTAGGTCCAAATCCATAGGTCCCAGGAGCACACCTGTCGCAGTTTCTGCCAATAACGTTAGGTCGGCACTGGCATTTTCCACCATGTGGGTCACACACAGAGCTCAAGGAGCCTTGCGGGTCACATTGGCATTCTGGATAAGAAAATGAATATACAACATCAACAAGACAAAGCAGCCTCCAACCGTAAAATTACTTTAAAACACAGTAAACAAACTAATCATTTTATGTCTGTGTGGATGTGTATTTATTTTTCTATGTATAGAAATGGAGGGGCGAAGGATAATAACCCTTTAAAATTATTTTTAAAACTTGTTTCAATTTTATGTGTATACTTTATCAGTTAAAGGGAAGGGTGATCTTTTTGAACATATTTATACTTTATTCTATAACAAAGCCATTAAAAAAATGTACAAAAATATTCACATACCAAGTGCACCTTCGTGCAAAAGTGCAGAAATGCTGAAGAGGAAATGCTTGCAGACATCAGTGAGAGGGGTTTTCACAACACTCTGGCTGTTCTCAAGACACCTATATCTCTGGAATGTTTGCCAATCGCTATTGGTGATGAAATCATCTCCTGAGCCTCCGGTGCTGAAGAGGTCGAGGTACTTGACATGAGGCAACAGGACGATCTAGGATAAAGGTTTTAGAACTTTAGAGAATATGGTGGCACTTTATATAATTGTTTAGTAAAATTCTTAAAAATATATATATGGTTTTTCTGGTAAAATTGTCACAAGTTATTTTATTTAAGAAAAAAACCTGGTAGTGTTTTCTACATGCAAATGTAACTACAAATCTGACCATGGAAGGCAGACTTTTTATATTGAAATTCATTTAAAGAGTCTTTAAAACTTGTGAGATTGTTACTTTATCAACTCATTGATAATAATCTTTAACTGGCCTCAGCAGAGGAAAACAGGCATTTCTATCTATCTATCTATCTATCTATCTATCTATCTATCTATCTATATCTATATCTATATGTATGTGATACAAATCACTGGTTGTTATCGACTCCTGAGCAAGACTCTGTATATGTGTTTAACCCCTCGGTGGAGGTTAGACAAATGGCAAGCTTGAGTTTGCAATGCAAAAATTAAATTTCCCTTACTCTTTAGCAGAAAACTACCATGATTTCCCATTCATTAGACTAAATAGAGTTTAATTATTATCCTGAATTGTAAGAATATGGCTGGGCAATGAACATTAGACATAAACTATTGTACTAAGCCTCAAACACCATGTGTCCTCAACATAACTCGCAGACATTTCTCGGTAATGTTTCAAAAGCACAAAATCTGTGGAACAAAAAGCATTACCGATTCAAGGCTTAGCGGAGTGATACAAATAGTACAGCTGTTTCTATTGTTTGACTGATCACAATGAGTTCTCATGATGTGAAAGTGACCCAAAAATCACTAGTAATAGCAGATATAAAATATGATGTAATCCATACCCCCCCCAAAAAATATTTTTTTTTTATAATAAATAAAAAATAAATTAAGTGTGATTTAGGATTAAATCCTGGATCAGGCAAACAAAGAAAATATTTATTATTCCCCGGGGTGCTGCAAAGTGTTCAGTAGCCATACTGCATACGGTAATACACCTATTCTTTATCTAATCTGTCTGGCAAATGTAATGTGCATGTGCAGGATGCATGTAACTCTGAAGGTTCCCACCGCTACACATTTATTTATTTATAGATCTTTTTCATGTGAACATACTTTGGTGGGCTCATAAGAGCACATGTATCCTGAGCATAATATTGCAGCAATGTTATAAATTGTTGCAAACACTGCTGCCATATAGTGATTAAGACATAAGCATGCTCATGAGCCTACCAAAGTATTCTGTCTTGAAAAGCAAAGTTTCAACAAAGGATACGATTTGATACAATTAAAAAAGGTATTTTGTCAAATGCATGCTCTATCTGAATCATGAAACGTTACATTACAGATTTGTTTGTTATCGTTATCTGCATTAAAGGACCAGTAAACACAGCAGATTTGCATAATCAACAAAAGCAAGATAACAAGACAATACAATAGCATTTACACTGAATTTCAAATCAGTAGTAGATTTTGTTCTAACAAATTTCAAAGTTATGTATATTTCCACTCCCCCTGTACCGTGTGACAGCCATCAGCCAATCACAAATACATATATGTATAGGCTGTGAATTCTTGCACATGCTCAGTAGGAGCTGATGACTCAATAAGTGTAAATATAAAAGAATGTGCACACTTTTTTTATTGGAAGTAAATTGGAAAGTTGTTTTAAATTACATGCTGTATCTGAATCATGAAAATTTAAATTTGACCTGAGTGTCCTTTTAACAAATCACTACTACTCCTCTAGGACACAGATATTTTGTTACTGCAACAAACACTGCTACATCACAACTGCGCCTAAGATGAATGTATCTACAGCTGTTACCACATATACAGTATATGTAAAAATGCACCTCAACCACACACCACATCTGTTCTTTGCAGAGCTGCTGGATAACTATGATTTGCACACTCATACTCACTAATCACACTAACGACTGAACCAAAAGATTTTTGTGGTTTAACTCTTGAATATATGTTGTTGTTTTTTTTGCATAACTATGGAGTCAAAGGGTGCTGAACAGTAATTGTTATATATAAAGAGATGTTTACTAGAATCTTCCTCAAATAGAAAAATACATTTTCTAAGGGCTTGGCACATGATTACTTGTATAAATGCTTAAATAATACTTACAGAATCTATTAGGGTATACGGGTTATCCACATTCGAATTGATAGAGTAACGTGGCAGCTCCAAACGTATAGTATAATTAAGACCCTTCTCAAAGCATATTGATCGAGGAAGAACAACATACCTGTAAAAGGTAAGTAAATGCATATTGTTATATGGACAATTTAAAAAAAAGTATCAGTTGTAACCTATTGCTTGTAAAAAAACAATACAATGTTATTATACTTAGTTATATCAAATCAACTATCAGCATTCAAAGTAATGAAAAAGGTCACTATAACCCCTTTGCTGGATATTTTCTAGCATTTTTGCTATTGCTCCGTTTAGACAGACATATAACTTATTTTTTTTTCGGTATTGATTTAGCCCCATTTAGGTTTTTTTGATGCCACTATTTAGCCACCAAATACAATCATGAAAAAAATTGTTCACTTTTTCGCTAACTTTGGGTTTCTCAGTTAAATTATTTACCCATAACTACTGCAGTCATAAGACAAATCTTATCCCTCTCACCATCCACTATCACTGCCCACCCGCCTCGATCACCTCTCACCCGCTTTAATCCCATCCCTACACCTATGCCATTATCCGATACAGGCAGTGACGTTGCCTGTATTGGCTCTGCCTTCATATGGTAATGGAGTATTATTATTATTATCAGTTATTTGTAGAGCTCCAACAGATTCCGCAGCACTAAAAAAACATGGGTCTAATATGCAAGGTAACAATTATGGGAGACAAAGGAATAGAAGGCCCTGCCATTAGGGAAGGGCGAATGTGTTTATGCTCGAATTTGATTGTTAACACGAATGTTACATTATCTATACTAATTGCGTTTGTAACGCGTCCGTCGCGGTCGCCAGTTGTGCACGCATCCTCAATGGAATGTTGGCAGCATGAGGCAGCCAAAAGAATTCTGCATCCAGGTGGATTCCAAAATTGGATTCTTTCACTACCCTGCCATTTTCAGAATCACCCTGCCATTTTCGGAATCCACCGGAATGCAGCAAAGGCAAACGGAGCATTACACACAAAAAAACAACTAACCGCCCGCAATAAGTAAGCAAAGCTGCATCCCGGTGGATTCCCAAAATGGCAGGGTGAAATGGCAGGGTGACCACCCTGCCATTTTCGGAATCCACCGGGATGCAGCGAAGGCAAACGGAGCATTACAAAAAAACACCTAACCGCCTGCAGTAAGTATTAAAAAAAAAAACTAACCGCCTGCAATAAGTATTAAGAAAAAAACCTAACCGCCCGCAATAAGTATTAAGAAAAAACCTATTAACCCACATTGCTAATTAACCTAATAAATCTATTAACCCCTAAACTGCCATTAATTCACATCGCAATTAATATAATAAATCTATTAACCCCTAAACCACCAAACCCCACAACCCAAATAACTAATCACTAAAGCCCCCTAACCTAACACCCCCTAAATTAACCCCATTACATAAATTAAAATGATCCTAAATTACAATTAAAATAAAAAAACCTAACATTACTTTAAAAATAAAGAAAACTAAGCTTAAACTAATCTAAAATTACAGAAAATAAAAAAGTCTAAAAAAGCCCCCCAAAATAAAAACACCCCCTAATCTAAGAATAAACTACGAATAGCCCTTAAAAGGGCATTTTGTAGGGCATTGCCCTAAAGAAATCAGCTCTTTTACATTTAAAATAAACCAAGTCCCCCCTAACAGTAAAACCCCCACCCACCAAACCACCCAAAATAAAAAACCTAACACTAAAAAAAAAAAAACAACTACCCATTGCCCCTAAAGGGACATTTGTATGGGTATTCAGCTCTTTTACTGCCCTAAAAAAGGGCATTCAGCTCTTTTTCAATTGCCCAAATCCCTAATCTTAAAAAAAAAAACAAAAAAACCCTAACACTAAACCCCAAATAGGTACTCACGGTTCCTAAAGTCTGGCGGAGAAGGTCTTCTTCCAGGCGGGTCCATCATCTTCTATCTTCATCCACAGCGAAAGCGGCGCAGAACGGAGGTGTGGAGCAGTCTTCTCAGATTTGGCGATCCTCAGCGGCGTGGAAGCTCCTCTTCATGTGATTGTCCGCCACACACTAAAGATTGAATGCAAGGTATCCCATATTTAGTGGGGTATCTTGCATTCCTATTGGCTGATATTTTGAAATCAGCCAATAGGATTTTAGTAGCTCTAATCCTATTGGCTGATTTCAAAATTTCAGCCACTAGGAATGCAAGGTACCCCAAATTGATTGCGGTACCTTGCATTAAATCTTCAGTCTATGACGGACATTGGATGAAGTGGAGCCTCCGTGCCGCCGAGGAACGCCGCCGCCGATGATCGCCACCAAGGGCCGCCCCCATTGAGGACCGCCTCCGAGGATCCAGGCATCAGGGAACACAGCTCTGCACCTCTGCTCCATGCCGCCTTCACTCCGGATGAAGATAGAAGATGATGTTTACGTCTGGAAGAAGACCTTCTCCGCCGGACTTCAGGAACCGTGAGTACCTATTTGGGGCTTAGTGTTAGGGTGTTTTTTTTTTTTTAAGATTAGGGATTTGAGCAATTGAAAAAGAGCTGATTGCCCTTTTAAGGGCAGTAAAAGAGCTGAATACCCATACAAATGCCCATTTAGGGGCACTGGGTACTTTAGTTTTTTTTTAGTGTTTAGTGGGTGGGGGGTTTTACTGTTAGGGGGGATTTAGTATTTTTCAGAGGTAAAAGAGCTGTTTAACTTAGGGCAATGCCCTACAAAATGCCCTTTTAAGGGCTATTGGTAGTTTAGTATTAGATTAGGGGGTGTTTTTATTTTGGAGGGGGTTATTTTTATAGGGGTATTAGTTTAGGTTTACATTTTTTATTTTGGATACCTTTGTTTATTTGTTTCTGTAATTTTAGTTTTTTTGTTGTAACTTTAGATTTTGGGGTTGCAGTTTTTAAACATAGACTGCCCTCTGGGCAGGCTTATCACCTAGTACATTTATAAAACACAGTTGTAAACTAGAAATACTATTTCGAATTCGAATGTTACATTTTGAAATTAAATGTGATATAAAATACATAGCTAAACATTCTATATTTATCGAACAAATATTTTCAAATGTTATTGAAAAATTAAAAAATTAAAATTCGAAAATAGAATGTTAGAATGTTATATAAAAACATTTGAAATTCGATTCTAACGAACGAATGTATGAAAATTCCTTTTAAATTTCGATTTTTTAGAAACAAACATTCGCCCATCCTTACCTGCCAGGAGTTTCACTGAAGTAAATCAGCTCTCATGAAGGTGATCAACAAAGCATCTAGGCTCGTAGGCTTACATGCTAAGGGGAGTACGATCAGTGCTCCCTTATTATATAAAGGCAGATAAATGTCTTTTGCCCTTTGGTTGTGGCTCCCACCGCCAGTGTCATTTTTATACTTCTATATATTAGTGTTTCTCAATTCCAGTCCTCAAGTACCCTAACAGACCAGATTTTCATGATATCTTAACTAGTGCACAGGTGAAATAATCAGCTGGTGGGTGACAGCAGGTTAGTAACCATGGTTACTGATCAGATGATTATTTCCCCTGTGCTGTAGTTCAGATATTAGGAAAATCTAGCCTCTTAGGGGTATTTGAAGACTGTAGTTGTTAAAGACTGGTATATTATAAGTAAAGCACTGCATTGCAAAAGATCTGCATATTGAATACATGTTTTAAAAACATTTAAACTGTAATTTTATAGTATAACCTGCATTGTTTTGCAGTCCAAGGACACACTTCTTTGCTGTGCTAATTTAGGAACATGCACTTCTATACTGATCAAGCAAACACGCTGTATAATATTGCAAAATGAGAGTCATGGATCCTGCAAGAGGCACTCCAGCCTCTCTGTGGCAGTGTAAAAATCACAGTTTTCAGAAATAAATTACAGGAAAAGCAAGCAAAAGAACAAATGAAAGAACACTACAAAGTTTAAGTTTACTGTGCATAATGAAACATTCTATTGATAATTAAATTATATGTTTAATGTCCCTTTAAATATCATAAGATATGTAGTCAAGTACCAACTTCAGAATGTTTTCCTACTAACCGAGAGCCAGGAGGCAGCGAGACCAGCTGATTATCATCATTAGGGATTGTGTTGCCGCATCGGCTGCTTGTGGGAATCTTGCCAGGGCGTACAACAGTTACAACTGCCTCTTCCCATTGTTCTGGCAGCTGATAAAGGAAAGATGTACATTTAAACAGCAATATACAGAAAAACAGTTTGTTACACATTACAAACACTATATTCATCAAAAATTAATTTATTATTTTATATTTAGACAGAGAAAATATGAAGTAAAATAAACCAGAAACCAAATAAGCCAACTATTGTATGCCTTGGTTGACTCACTTGAGGTTCGTAGCGTATCAAAAGATCATACTCCATTGAATGGGGGATGTTATTGATGTAAAATTCCAAGTATGCACCTTCTGGGACCCTGGCAAAGCCAATTCCAGTCCAGGAAGGTGTGCGGTCATGGGGGTTTGGTCTCTGAACAAGTCTTACATCCTGTTAAAAAAATAATATAGTTTAGAAATGAAATAGTATAAAATATAATATGGAAATTCCTGAGATATTTAGTAGTCAGATACTCACAGGACCAAAATTAGCTTCTTCTGCTTCATAGGTGTAATGATCTAATACAATAAAATAAAAGCCAGATTCCACTTCATTGCACTGACGACCAATCATGTGTGCTCTACATTCACACTGGCCGGATTCTGGTGAGCAACTGCAATTTGTATAAAACAGGACAATTAATTAATATAATATATAATTAATATACAATGTAAATATAGCCATGACCATGGTAATAGTTTAGCTGTGTGCTAAAATGATCATTATCATTATACTGGACAACCAGCAAGTGACTGAGCATGGGTGCTAAATGGGGTCAAACAATGGCCTCTATTTTAGGTCCCACTATAAACCCATATATATGTTTTACAACTAAACAGTGATTTTATCTCCTTGGATGCCAGTAAAACATAAGATGTTACCTTTTTGTCTGCCAGCAATATACACATGTGCGCAATTTAATTCCTCCTTGAGTGGCAGAGGCAGACACAAAGCACTGTTTACCTCCCTTCCCCATTAAATGCTAGTGACGCATAAAACAGGGATTTCTTCATCCTTTTTTACCCTCCTGCAACATATAGTGTTGCATCTTTCTGTCACTATATTTCTAATGTATAGGAGAACTTTTAAAATGTAGCTGCGACTCTGGTGACATTAAAAGATCAGATAAAGAATTCAAATTAATAAAACAACTTTTCAATATACTTTTATCATCTAAATGTTCACAATCTTTTTATATGCACCCTTTCTGAGTCTCCAGCTCATACTGAGCATGTGCAAAAGTACACAGTATATACGCATTTGGATTTTGTGATTGGCTAATATCTGTCACAGGGAAAATTTGATTAACTTTGAAATTTAACAGAAAATACTGTACTGCTCATTTTAAATTAAAAGCAATTGCTATTGTATTGTCTTTTTATTGTGTGTTTTCTAATTATTCAATTGTACTGTATTGAGTTGCTTATTGCACATATTTTACTGTTAAAATACTAAACTGTTTGGTTGAATACTGGACAGTACACCAGGCACTCCTAGCAGTATCACTGTAACACATGTGCCTGCTTCATGCACATAAAATGATTTGTGGTATTGTGAGTCACTCAGATACCAGTTTCATACTCTACTGATTGTATTGTTTAAGAGTTTTAAGCCAACCAAAATGTTTTACTCTGCTCATCTGTTTGTGTGTTAGGAGTGAATGATTACACAAGCAGAAATGTAAGTTCAGCTTACTTATTGTTCAATGATCCCCCACGGTCACAGTCACAAGCCCTGCAGCCATCCAAATCATTGCTCAGACCCCAGAATTCAGACTGCAAAACAAAATGCAATGCAATTAATTGTAACGTACGTCTGAACAATTAAATGGGCAATAAACTTCATTATGTCTAACTGAGCCTGCTGTTATTTCCAGCAATCACACTGCTACATTTAAATGTATTAATGTTACCTTGGGTTAATCAATGTCATTCATTTTTATTTTTTTTTAGTGATAAGCTGCTAACAGTCATTACTGATTAACCTTACAAATCTCTACTACCCAGAAAACGAGCAAGCTTAAAGGGACATACACCTTAAAACACTTTTATCAAGTTTATTTTTATACATACAAGATCATCCTGTTTAAAGGGACATAAACCCATTTTTTATTTCATGATTCAGATAGAGCATGTAATTTCAAACAACTTACTCATTTTCTTCTACTATCTAATTTGTTTCATTTTCTTGGTATTCTATGTTGAAAAGAATACCTAGGTAGGCTTAGGAGCTGTTGGTGGCTGCACCTATATGCCGCAATGTTATTGGCTAACCCAATACTTTCAGCTAGCTCCCAGTAGTCCATTACTGCTTCTTCAACAAAGGATACCAAGAGAAAGAAGCAAATTAGACAATAGAAGTAAATTGAAAAGTTGCTTAAAATTGTATTCTCTATTTGGCTGACGAAAGAACAATTTTGGGTTACATCTCCTTTAAGTTGATATTGTAACTAACAAGCAATTGAAGTTTCTGCACAACTGATACATAAGGACTAATATCAGGGCCTGAGATTCAAAAGCTCAATGGTGGCATGGAAAGAAAATCTGTTTTTTAGAACTTATATTGTAATGTAGGTGTCTTTCCTTCACATCAAGTACCTGCATAATGAGATAAATATCTTTCAAGTTAAAATTTGTGTTTCTAACATTTTTTTAGTGGTGTCTTCATACTGGCGAGAAGTATTAGATCATCTCACGTGGGCCGCAAGCTTTTGAATAACAAAATGGATGATAAGTACAGCTCCCATAAGGATAAACAGCCACAAGCATAAAAAAAATGATTTTTTTGTATGAAAGGTGCATCCATTATTAAAAAAACAAAAAAGCAAACAAAAATGTTAAGATATTTTAAGACATCCCATTTTAATTGACAAGGAATAAAAAAATAATGCCACTTTTAGAGCAAGGATATAAAACCAACATCATGCTCACATTACAGCATTCAGCAGTTTCGTTCTCTGCTGAATGATCCTACATGTATTTAATAAAGAGTGATAAAATCCATATAGTAATAGAGCTGTGCATTCGGCAGTTTCATTCTATGCCGAATTCAGAAGTAGGAGGCTGCTTCCGGTATTTGGCTCTTTTCAGAGCCAAATATCCTCTTGTGCAAGTAAAAGACACTAAGATCAGGATTTGCACAGATCTTATTGTGCTTCACTTGCACAAAAGGATATTCGGCTCCGAAAAGAGCCAAATACCGAAGCAGCCTCTTGCTTCCGCATTCAGCAGAGAACAAAACTGCCAAATGCACATCTCTATTGACACTATATGGATTTTATCACTCTTTATTAAATGCATGTAGGATCATTTAAACTCTCCTGAGTAGACATACATTTTGTAGGATCATTTAAACTCTCCTGAGTAGACATAAATTTTGTTGACTTGAAGAAATAACAGTACTGTGATTTTTTTAATGTTGTATCCCCTTTAATATGTTCCCAATGATCCATTGTATCGTCTGGAGTGTATTGAAGGTTTTACAAATAGCAAATTTAGCTTTATTTTGTCATTCAAAAGAGCTTCTTTTGCCCATTATATCCCCACCTATACTGAAAATGTCACCACTTAAAAAGGTACTGGTTATAGAAAAGATATGTAAACAACAAGGTTTAGAAGAAATTACACTTCCAGTGGGGGTGGGACAGAAAGGTACTAAAGTTATTAGTTTCAATTTTTCTCTGTAAGCATTGGTCTGTAAGTATACAGTAAAATACACGATAAGGAGGATTTTGTGTATAAATAGATAGATGATGTGTGTGTGTGAGTGAGCAAGAGAAGACAATGAGATCTGCTATCCATGTAAGCACAGCCCATTGATTGGTTTGTTGTTTTAATGAACATAAATGGCTATTTCATATACAAAAATAAACACAAAGGGTCAATTTACCATACATTTTAAAACTCTGCTGCTGGTATAACAATTCAATTTTATATTAACATTCAACACCAATTTTACAGTATAATATCCCTTTAAAGTTTCATGCGAGAACATTAAGTCTGCCTGAGCAATTCACCATTTTTACATTCTTAGAGTGTTTATAGTTCTGAAACCACATTTAGAATTTAGTCTTTCATTTTGTTATTTGTTTTAATCCCCTTGCTTTATTCCTCTACTCCTAAAAGTGCATTGCTGAGTTACCAAATCATTTAAAAAAAGAATCATCACCAATTTGTTCTAAACACCATCTGAAGTACAGGTATAACATAGACAAATCTAATCATTACCATGCACTGATCACATTTTCTTCCAGTTACATATCGTTTGCAATAGCAGCTTCCATCTTGTGAGTCACAAGGATTGCCCCCAGGAATAGTTCCTAAAGTATTGCATCCACATGCTGTAATGGAAAAAGAAAACAGATATCCATTTCTTATAGGGTTTCCAGGTGTCCAGTACTTTAGCAGGCTGTCTAGTAAAATCTTAACAAAAATACTAAACATTTAAATGCTTGGTTTTTTTTTGCTTTTTTTTTTTTAAAGGTCCCTGTGTATTAGCTAAATGTAAAAGGCCTCATCACATTACAGAAATAAGTGAGGGCAGTCAAGGGGATCAGATTACATCTGTTTAAGTGTTTTACTGGCAGTTAAATAGGTAAAAGTATTGACTTGTATGTTATTGGCAGCCAAGGGATGAATGACTGCTCAGTTGTGAAAAAATATACATGGTGTGTTTAAGAATGGGGTCTAAGGTAGTCCTTTTCACCAACAAATTGTCCAATATTTTTTTGTGGAGGACTGTTGGGGCATCCCTATTTCTGTATAGTTTAGGAAATACAAATGTTATTTTAATATATGAAAAGAGCGCAGAGAGCACATACGCTGACACCCATCCGGATCTTCTGCATTCAATTCATAGTATCCTTCTTTACAAAGATCACAGCGTTCTCCTTCAACATTCTCCTTGCAGCGGCACTGTCCGGCAATGAGGCCCACGGAGAAATCTGTATATCTGTCACATATGCCGCCATTCTGGGAACCAGCTGGGTCACAATTACAAGCTAAAAAAGCAATGAATAAATACATTTAATTTGAGAGACATTACAACAACTTTACACTATACAAAACAGTGTAGGGTATCTCAAATATCCTAGGATTGTTTTTTGTGTATATCCTAGCGCAAGGCGATATTGTTTTATTTTATAGGGTATCTCAAAAAACACATTCAGTGCTCTGAAAAAAAGACAAGCAAAAAACACATTAGCACTTGTCAATAACTATGTCTAGGCAGAGGTATATTTTGGCCTAGGCAAACAAAGGCACTTGCCTAAGGCGGCACTTTTTTGCTACTACACACACTGCACTACATACAAACACACACCATAAACACAAACTCAACATATACACACATATGCACATTTACACACACCCACTTGAACATGAACATTTACTTTGGAAATGCCATGGAAAAAAAAAAAAAAGTCACGTTACACCCTCACCAAAAAATGTTATAGCCAAAAAAGGCCTAGACCCTGGGGGTGGTTGGGGCAGCAGAATTTTTAGTGCCTAGGGCAGCACTAAACCTAAATATGCCACTGTGCCTATGCTATACACAAACAGAAATAAGAGAAGGCTGGTGGCTAAAATAAGTTCCTTTTAAGGACACAGACATTTTTCTGTTTCAATAAATACTTCTTTTCTAGCACAAAGACAACTTGTACAATTGCTGCCTCTAGCTATATAATCATGGATATTTGCCAGTGAAGCTAACAAAGTAAATGCAGAATGATTTACGTACGCTGACAGATATTCGGATCACGGATATCCTTATCTGGATGCTGGTAGAAAAATGATTTGCACTGTTCACAGTTCCGCCCCATCGTGTTGTGTTTG
This sequence comes from Bombina bombina, assembly GCF_027579735.1. Classification (NCBI taxonomy): domain Eukaryota; kingdom Metazoa; phylum Chordata; class Amphibia; order Anura; family Bombinatoridae; genus Bombina; species Bombina bombina. Next base: position 118,407,882 of record NC_069504.1, read on the forward strand.
CAGTCGTCACACACTCCACCACTGGTATTCCCAGTAGACATATAAACCGCCATGTCAAAATGGCACTGAACAGAGTGTTCATTACAATTACATTCTACAAAAAATACAGAAATAGAAGCATTAATAAAAATGCATGAGAAAGATATAAATCAAGTCATTTTTGGTCAGTTGGCGTTACTGTCTTAAATGGAAGGGCAAGGCAATTGTACTTGACATGCACTGACTTGTATTAAAGGCATATGAAACGCAAAAGTTTTCTTTTGTAATTCACACAGAGCACACAATTTGTAATAAGTTTCCAGTTTACTTCTACTTTTACATTTGCTTTCGTCCCCATGATATTCTGTGTTAAAGAAATACCTAGGTAGGCATCTGGAGCACTACATAGCAGGAAATAGTGCTGCCCTCTAGTGTTCTTGCAAATGAATAACATTCTTGCAACACTGCTATCATATATATCCTATACTTGATCTGCTTTACTGTACCCAGTTAGAGGTCAGATGCTGTATAGTGATTGCTTAGATCAGGGCAGAGTTTATTTGCATGTTTTAGTATAAGGATATGTTAGTATGCAAGATGGCCTCTCTGAGAGGAGTGGGGGTGGGGAATCCCATTTTGCAGAGATAAAATACACTAAACAGTTTTTTTACTGCACTTAATTAAACTTTGCATTTGGGTTTAATTTTTAGTAATAATGTTTAAAACAGCCTATTTTATAGTACAAATCTACGTTTGTGTGAGTCAAAAAAGTGAAACTTTTTCCCCATCCCAACTGCTTTCTACCTGCTTTATGAGAGCTTTGGCTCAATCTGTATTCGGAGATACTGTGATTAAAGAGACAGTATACACCAATTTGCATGTAACTTCATGTAATAGACACTACTATAAAGAATAAATAGATACTGATATAAAAATACAGTATAAAACCGTTTAAAAACTTACTTAGAAGCTCCCAGTTTAGCTCTGTTAAAAGGATTAGCTTGAACACCCAATGCAGGTGGGAAATATTAAGACACCCCCCCTTCCCCTTTTTCTGCATATGAAAAGACTCTTTACACAAACAGGAGCAAGCTGGAGTAGGTATACCTTGGTATTCTCGTAAAACTTTGGGGCTTGGTTAGGAGTCTGAAAATCAGCTTAGTGTTATTTAAAAATAAGCAAAACTATACTTTAAAAAAAAAAAAAAAAGCTGTATAGGCTGTATAAATGGATCATCTACAAAACATTTATGCAACGTAAAATCTAGTGTCCCTTTAAGTGAATAAATGTCATATCTGCTTAGGTTGCTCTTTTGTGTAGTTTGAAGAAAAAAAAGGTTGATTCCATTATTCAGAGCTACATATAAAGTATAGTGAATCCACAGACTTGTCAACAGGAAGATTTATTATCTGAGAACGTACTTTTACAAGCGTTACTGCTGCGACCTTCAGCTGGTCTCCAAGGTAAATCATGATAGAAGTCCTGACATTGCTCGCAGTTCAGACCTTTTGTGTTATGTGTACAGACGCAGCGACCGTGCACCTTAAAATCAAGCATTGATTAAAATAATAAAAAAAATGTTTTGTCATTGTAAATAATCAAACATAATTTCAATATTGTAATGAAATGAGACACTTTAAATAAGGTAACCAGAATTCCCAGGTCTTCATTTATGACCTCATAAATGTTGAGGAGGTGATTAAAAAACAAACAAACAAAAAAAACACTATTTATTTATTTATTAATAGCTGTGAGCAGAAATGATTATTTGTTAGTGTAAAGGAACATACAGCAGCACTGCTATAAATGCTCAGCATACACTGAGTAATGCAGCTAGCAAATTGACAGGCATTCCAGCATACCATATCAAACTGAATAACAAAACTAGCCGGTGAACTATATAATAATACAGACAATAATATGACATTAATGGGACACGAGACAGCAAGATGGCTCAAATGAGTGCTACTTATTTTGAGCTATAAATCACTGTTTCCTATAAGATGTGAGATCAAACCTTTACAAGGCAATTTTGTAAATATAGTTATTCCTATATATATATATGAATAACTATTTATAAATATATAGAACATATTCTGCTATGTGCAGAACATTGGAATGTGAAATATAAATATGTAAAAAAAACACTATAACACTTTATTAAACATGAATATAGAATAAATATGTTTTTAAATGCTTTCATCTACTTAACTGCAAAGGGCTCCAAATAACTTCTATATATGTGTACATATGTATTTATGCCTCTCTCTCTCTCTCTCTCTATATATATATATATTTATATTTCTGTTAATATATGTATACATATATAGACATACACATCATTCTAGCGCAAATCACGATTGCACTCAACTCGTAAAACTAGCGGTAAACCCAACAAGCGCTAACAACAGTGATGAACCCCTTATCGCTTGCACACAAACGTTAGCTCGGCATTCGTAACATGCTAAGGGGGGACAACTCTCTTGTTAATATATTCATTCAATCCAGGAAACGTGGGATAAATTATAAGTCTCTTCAGAAGTGTATTTTGAATTTATTTATAACAATTGTCTGCCCTGATGCAGCCTTTGCTTTATTAATTTTAATGTTGAACTTCTTTTTTAGCTTCCCAGGACTCCAAATAATAACCTCTTGCAAGAACACAAAAAAAAAGTTATGAGTGCACAGCTCCTCTTCAGAAGCCCTGAACGCCTTACACAACCACAACTGCTGTCTTCTTAAAGGGGCAGTAAACACCTTGAGATTTTTATATATCTTGTGCAACCCCGCCCCCTGCCCGAGCACAGCTAATCTTGCGCGGGCAGGAACTGTCAATCTACCGGGACGGACGAGACCCGGGAGATTGAAATTTGCCACCTAAGAGGTGGCAAAAGGTTAGGGAAGCAGCGATCTTATGACCGCTGCTTGTTAAATACGGACTGCAGGTTCTCTTGTGAGAACCTGCAGTTGTAGGGGGCGAAAGCCAATGATAAATTGACCCCTTTATCTCAGAAACTCTACTATTTTAATAATCACAATTATGGAAACTATGAACTAAAGTAATTTTGGAACTAACTTTTATAAGATTTCATACTTGTACAGTTAAAAAGTATAATTACCATTCCATCCACATTATCCGAATAGCCTCTCACTGGGGCACATTCGCTAGCATGTCCATAGCAGAAACAGTTACCCCGGACCACCATATCATAAATGGCGTAATAATATTTTTCTTTTATTTCCACTCTGGAATCCAGCAAATTGTCTCCCAAAGTATGTAGCTTCAAGAACTTGATTCTCAGGTTTGTAATTCTCAACATGCCTTTAAACAGAAACATATACTTTTTACTAGAAAATAACCATTGCAAACACTCTATAGTCAAAGAGAAGAGGCCATGTAAATTATATATTTTATATGTTTTTTGTTAAAATAGCTGCTCTGAATTACAAGGCAATTATAGTGCTAGACACCTACATATCTAACAGTAATAAATAATATCAGCATACATATACTCAGAAATAGATCATTTTAATTTTGTATTAGTGTCTGACTAATAATATCTTGACTCTTATAATATTTTAAAGGATATGAAACCCAAACATTTTCTTCTGTGATTCAGACATATCATACCATTTTAAAAAATGTTTCCAATTTACTTCTGTTATCAAATTTGCTTTGTTCCATTGGTATTCTTTGTTGAAGAGATACTTAGATAGTTGTCTGGATTACTACCTGGCAGGAAATAGTGCTCTTGCATATAGATAACATTCTTGCAATACTGCTGACATATAATACTCCAGACATATGCACACAAAGCTTACCTGTCTGCTTCTCAACAAAAGATACCAATAGAACGAAGAAAATGTGATAATATAAGTAAATTGGAAAGTTGTTTAAAATTACATGCTCTATCTGAATCATGGTAGAACAATTTGGGGTTTCATGTCCCTTTAAGCTCTTATTTACTTTCAAGAAGGACAATGACAAACAGCTAACAAAAAAGACAAGCGTTTATTCAGTTTGAAACAATTTATGTGATTTTCATATTGACTTAATTCTGGGTAATCGCTTTCAATTTCTCAGGACAATCCCATATATAAAAATGTAAGTTTAAAGTAGGATTAGAATCAAATTGTTTCATACTTCACCTCATGTGAATCTCAATATGTGTGTTTTTGTAACATTTCTTTTTTTTTTGTAAACATTTAATAAAATATAAAATACTTAAAACTGAGGCTTGCTCTTGGTTACAGAGCAGTGGCATCCCCAGGAAGTAATAATGGCGGGGAGGGACTTGTTACAGGCCCACCAGCATTTTGAGGGCAGGGTCAGGGAAGCCATCGTGGGGAAAAATTACTTTGGTAAAATAAATTCACTGTGAATTAAGAATTATTAAAAACCAATAGGGTTTTTTCTTCTTACTTTTAATCCTTGGACTATATGGGTCTTCAATACGAAAAGCTGGGTCTAAAACACGGAAAATAACCTAAGGCACAAGAAGAAATAATAAAAAATAATAATATGAAAAATACTTTTGAAAAAGATCTGAAGCTTAAAAGGACATAACATGTAATCATAAAATCTCTGGTTCATTAGACATTTTTTATTATAACAGTGCTTAAAGGGGTTAAACATATAATTAAAGGGGAGTATCAGGCACACTCCCATTCCGTTCATGAGCAGGACATGGCAGCTGTCATTTTGATTGGTTAAATACCCATGTCCCACTAGGAGCATTAAACAGATAGAAAGCAACACAAATTTAACAATTAAATGCTCTAAAGAATTAACATAATTATCATTAAAAAAAAAAAAATTTAAATGAAATTGAAAAGTAAAAACTGATGTACCTCTCCTTCTGTAGAGGGTTCAATATCTGAATAGCGGGAATCACAGATGATGTCATCTACTTTCTTCATTGGCCCAAATGAAATCCCAGGAAAGGAGGATTCACAATCATAAGCAAAATATCTGTAGACTTTCCATGTTTTACCAAAATCTGATGATCTTTCAATTAACATTGCAGCTGGACGGAAAGTCTAGGGAGACAAGTTTGTATTTATAAAGAACAATATAAACATTTAGCATTTTCCTATAACAAACATACACATAGGAACTGCCTGGCAGTTAAAAACATCTGCCAAGAATATTTCTGTTAGCGGAAAAGTGTTTGTCTATATTAACGCACAATGTGGACATTGTTAAACTTCCCTATACATTTAAATACCATAACTGTGCCTGTACATTACATAAAATATGTTCTTCACAGACATCTGTTTGGAATAGAAATAAAAGCAATGAGTGAGCAGATGTTTAATTTCCATAAAATATTTCCCGGCCAAAAGAATGCGTAAAACACACGCACAGAAAAAAAAAAAAAAATGAAGACATTAGTTCTCAGATAGAGAAGATCTAATAAATTGTTCTACTTTGTTGTGTAATAATGCTTATTATTGACACCTATTGATCTTTTTAGTCATAGATTATTTTTTATGTATACATGATTTAATTAACCCCTTGTGTTGTGCCATATTGTTAAGCATATCATTGGTCAACAAAGGGTTACATGGCCATAACAATGCCCCCATTTATAACAGTACTTCACAGTGGCACTAATTGTATCTTTAGCAAGATGTCACGGATTCCTTACCTTAAAGGTCATGATGAGATGAGTGAAATGGAATTCTGCTTCAAGATTTAACTGAATGGTGACATTTTCCAGTCCTTGGGAAATAAAGAAGTTGGTGTGTAAGAGAAGGGCTATACAATATTTAGTGTGCAGAAAAAAACTGGTTTCCCATATGTGGTGGAAATAAGAATTTAATTCATTTTAAGGTACAGAACAATATATTGTGCGCTGCACATGTTTACACATGCCTTATGTTGATGTTTTTATTCTCATTCATTTAAAGAGAACTTCTCTCAAAATAAAGTCAGCCCCAATTCATCTAATCTCTTGAAGGAAGGAAAATGTATGCTGCAGAGCATTTATACTATCTAGCTAATGCTTAAGAATTCTTAAAGGGGCAGTTTACTGTAAAATAGTTTTTCCCTTAAAGGAAGATTAAACCCAAATATTTAATATGATTCAGATAGAGCATGTGGTTTTAAACATCTTTCCCATTTTTTCTATGATCTATTTTGTTTTATTCTTTTGATATTTGTTGAAAGGGATACCTAGGTAGACTTAGGAGCTGCTGATTGGTGGCTGCAAATATAATTGTAATGTTATTGGCTCACCCAATGTGTTCAGCTAGCTGCCAGTGGTGCATTGGTGCTCCTTCAACAAAGGATACCAAGATAATTAAGCAATTTGGATAACAGAAATTAATTGGAAAGTTGTTTCAAACTGCATTTTGTGTTTCCAAATCCTTGTTATATCAGCTGCAGAATATAAAATGTAAGGAGAATTGATGCTTTAGGTGTATTTTTGTGTAGCCGTTTTTGCTAGTTGAAACCACAATGCATTCAAACAGTCTGGTCTTGCAGGGAAAGCAGATTACATTATCTTATCTGTCTCTCTATTAACAAAGACTATTTCTCTTTTCTCCTTAGCAAATAGTTAGGGAGAGCAATTGAAAATAAACATTTATTACCAATCTTTACCCCCCCCCCCCCCACACACACACACACACACTGGGAGTTTGATTTATTGTGCTGCAGCATTTTATTTACAAAGCTTTTCTCACTGTGCAGTTTTTAGCTGAAATTGCAAAAGACCAACATACAAAATAAAGGTTTAAATAATTATTTTAAAAAAACTACTTGGAACTTTTAGTGAGTTATCACCCTTAGTTATGGCCAGTTAGGGCTAGCATCAAATGGATATGAAACCCCCCAAAAATATTTTGTGATTCAGACAGAGCATACCATTTAAAAAATAAAAAAGATTCCAATTTACTTCTATTATCAAATTTGCTTATTTCCCATGATATTTTGTGTTGAAAAGATACCTAGGTAGGCATCTGGAGCACTATATTGCAGGAAATAGTGCTGCCATCTAGTGCTCTTGCAAATGGATAATATTTTTGCAAAACTGCTGCCATATACTGCTCCAGAAATGGGCCGGCTCCTAAGCTTACATCCCTGCTTTTCAACAAAAGAAACCAAATCAACAAAGAAGTTAATTAGAAAGTTCTTTATAAAATACTTTGCTCTATCTGAATCATGATATACAAATTTTGGGTTTCATATCCCGTTAAATAAATTTGTCCACTGCTCTAAGCAATCTCTGTCTAGAATGTAGCTGGTATAAGCATTTTACAGTATGTTGAAAAACATTTAAATGACATTGTTTTCTTATCAACCTCTCTAGCCAGTGTGGGATAAGCACAATTTTTATACAAAAGCATAAACATCTTATATTACAATCTCAGTGTTTCATGTCCTTGTAATGATCCACTTCAACAAGTTTATAAATGTTTTTGTAGGAAGAATAATAACAGCTGCATCTTATTATGCCCGACCACTTCCCTTAACCAATAAGGAGCAGACAGAACTTCCGATTGGATACTTTACTGTTATATAAAAATGTTACATTGCAAAAGGTATTTAAGGAGAGAAAAAAATTCTGACTGTATTAAAAGGCTTTTCTATAAAACAATGAATTAGTAAAAGCATCTACAGTAATGGAATTTGAAGTATTTTTGGGTATATTATGGGTGATGTAAAAATTTAAATCTGGTATTTATTATCTCCTGCTGAATTCATAGTAAAATAAAAATCTTAGAATTAAAAACCACCTATAAAGTCTATGGGATTGTTATTCACATAAATGTTTTACATACAATAGAATAACATCCCAGATTGACATTGCAAGATTGTTTCCTTTCTTTAGCTAAGCTCCGTACTATACAGCGCCTCCACCCAGATCTCTAAAGGAATCCTCATGTTTAATAAATGATATGATGCTGTCCTGACAGCACAACCTGTAATCCAGTCAAAACCATAAAATTACCAAGAGAATGAGAAATATCAAGAGTCATGTTAGCTTAGACTGATTCCAGCTGTGTAGAAACAGAAGTTATGCAATAGAGAAGCTCAAGAGCAATCTTTCCTGTGACCCCTTGTCTCCTGAATTTTAAAGTTCAATGTTAGGAACTTTGTTTAGGATCACTAAATGCATTAGAATTGCATAATTAACAAGTGCATAGTAAAAAGACAATGCAATAGCACCTACTTTGAATTTTAAATAAGCAGTAGATATTTTTGTGGCAAATTAATTTTTTCTCCCATTTCCTGGCCCCCTGTATCATGTGACAGATATCAGCCAATCACAGACTACTATACATATACCCTGTGAGCTTGTTCCCCAGAAAGTGTGCATATAAAAAGATTGTGCAAAATTTGATAATGGGAGTAAATTGTCTTAAAACTGCGTGTTCTTTCCCTTTAAGCAAAACAACAACCTACCATTTTCTGATTGCCACCACAGATTAAGTCGATTTGGATCGAATGTAGTCACCACATTTTCGATAGTATGGCTCTCCGTGTTATTATATTCATTGTAAGGTATCCTTGAATCACATTTAAAGCATTTTTTCTCTTCCTTAAACAATAAATTGACAAGTAATTAGCTTTAGAACTAATTATTATTTCCTTTTACAAAATAAGATGGACGCTCATTGTTTTGAATTTTGTTATTCATTTATAAAGCAAATAATGAAAAGTTCCAAAACTGGAAAAGTTAGAAAACAATTGCAACTCAAAATGTCTGTATTTTCACAGATATTTTGAGCTAACTCGGGTTACTCTTTTGCAAACAAATAGTATAATAAAAAAAAGCACATGGAATAGTATTAATCAATGAAACAACTTAAAGGGACAATTAATCCAAATGTTTTGTTTCATGATTCAGAAAGAGCATACAATTTTAAGCAACTTTCGAATTTACTCCAATTATCAATTTTTCTTCATTCTCTTGCTATCTTTATTTAAAAAGCAAGAATGTAAGTTTAGATGCCGGCCCATTTTTGGTTCACAACCTGGGTTGTCCTTGCTGATTGGTGGATAAATGCTGTCCAGTTCCTGAACCAAAAATTAGAGTAAATTAGAAAGTTGCTTAAAATTGCATGCTCTATCTGAATCATGAAAGAAAAATGTTGGGTTTAGTGTCCCTTTAAATTTCCTTGACTTTTAGTATCAACATCTTTAGCTAATCATAAGATTTATCATTTGGAATGTAAAACACAAATTACTACCTGATTTGAATACAAAAGATAGTTTTGTCTTACTCCATGGGGCCCATTTAACAAGCTCCGTAGGGAGCTTGTGGGCCTGTGTTTCTGGCGAGTCTTCAGACCGCCGCTCCATAACCCTGTCCGCCTGCTCTGAGCAGGCGGACAACAATCGCCAGAAATCAACCCGATCGAGTACGATCGGGTTGATTGACATCCCCCTGCTGGCGGCCGATTGGCTGCGAGTCTGCAGGGGGCGGTGTTGCACCAGCAGCTCTTGTGAGCTGCTGGTGCAATGCTGAATACGGCGAGCGTATGGCTCGCCGTATTCAGCGAGGTCTGGCGGACCTGATCCGCAGTGTTGAATCAGGTCCGCAAGACCTTTCTTAAATAGGGGCCCATATCTCCATCTACCTGTCAAAACCCACACAAAGTGCATTGTAAGTAAGATTTTAAATAAAGCTACAGAGAGTAATGCATTTTTTACAGCATAGTACTTAAAGGGACATGAAACCCAACCTTTTTATTTTATGATTCAGATAGAGAATACAATTTTTAGTGCCTATTTACTTCTATTATCGAATTTGCTTCGGTCAGTTGCAAAACTGCTGCCATATAGTACTGCAGACACGTGCACACTCCTGAACTTACATTCCTGCTTTTCAACAAAGGATAACAAGAAAACAAAGAACATTGATAATAGAAGTAAACTGGAAAGTTGTTTAAAATTGTATGATGTATGTGAATCAAGAAAGAAAAAAAATGGGGTTTTATGTTCCTTTAAATGGACATAAAGAACACATAATAGAATGCTGTAATTTGCCAAATCATTTTATTATTACCCTATTGCTTGAACAGAATCATGACTTTAATACTCATGCAAAAGGGGTTAAACACATAGATAAAATCAGCTCTTGCACATAGGCTGCCACTGATATTGACTCAGTGGCCATTACTGATTTGGATCGGACTTTAGCTATGTTTTTAACCACTTTCTAGGGGTTAAACAGATAATTCTGAGGAAGCAATACTGCAGTAATAAAATGCTCTAGTATATACAAAATGTGGTTACTATTGTGTAAAATGTTTCTTCTAAAATATTACCTCATTGTGTCCCTTAAGAACAAAAAAAGTTTGGTATGCAAAAAAAAAAAAAAAAAAAGCTAGAATGATCAGGAAATTGTCTAGACAGCGTTGTGACTGTAACATCTAAAAAACCCAAGTGTTTTAATGCTGCAAATGGCATTTCATGTGCAAGATTCACTCACCAACTATGAAAGCTATTTTCAAAACAGAAGTGTCCATAGAAGATATATATATATTTTAAAGAAGTTCTTTTAGCTAAGTGCATAATTACCCCAAAAAATCAAAATGAAACATAACCACACTCTGGGGCTGATTTATCACAGCCCGAATGGGGCCATATACACCTGTTTCCGCGCGAGCCTTCAGGCTTGATGGAAACAGGAGTTAAGAAGCAGCGGTCTTAAGACCGCTGCCCCTTAACTCGTCTGCCACCTCTGAGGCGGCGGACAGCAATCAGCCCGAATGCAGGGGGCGGCATTAAACAATCATTTCGCTAGAAATGCTTGTGCAATGATAAATGCTAACAGCGTATGCTGTCGGCATTTATCGATGTGCGGTGGACATGATCTGCTACAGCGGATCATGTTCGCTGCAATTTGATAAATTGGCCCCAATGCCTCACATACTGGTAAGGGGAAAATGAACCTGTAACAAGAAATCCTATTTGGGCAATTTTGGTTTTGATTGATATTCAGATAAAATTTTATAGTGGCATCTTAAAGGGACATTAAACACTAAATAAATGGTAGATAGAATAATGCACGCAAAGAAAAGATTTGTCTGAGAATAACAAGTAGATGTATTTTTTTAACGTTTCATTAGCTGTTTAAATATTGACAAAATAAGTGTCAAGTTTTAGTGTCTATAAAACAATGGGAGCTGCCAAGTTGTAACTTAGGTTACGTTCTCTGTTGTGACCAATTAGAGACAATTATAAATAGGTCACTAAAGTGTGCAGCCAATGGCTGTGTGGAATATAACAGTGTTCTGCACTTCCATTTTTAATAGCAACTGAAAAGCTCAACATTTCAGAATGGCATTACAGTCAAAAGGGACAAAATAAATAACGAAAGCATATTGCAGAGTGTTTTTTATATATACGATTTATCATTTTATATTACTATCTCAAAGTGTTTTAATGCCCCTTTAACAATAACATAAATGTACAACAACAAAACATATCAAGCCCAAAAGAATTGGATAATGAATTATAAAGAAAGGTCTGACAACTAAGAGGTTAATTTAGAAAAGAAAGGTATTCAGATCTGCATGTCATATAAACAAGCACAGGAAACATTACACAGATGCAACTGTTCAAACAATACATGTGTGTGTGAGAACTCACATCACAGCACTGCCCCTTGCCAGATGTTTTCTGTTAAATGAGGGAATGCAAAAGGGGGAGAGTTTTATCCACGCCTGGGAAAAATGCTAAATCCCCCATAGGAGTTGATATGTACATTCTGTAAGTTCATGTTTCATGTGAAAAAAAGCAAATCATGTCAGCTAAAGATAAAAAAAGAAAAAAAAAGCATAAATATATGAGAAGTGGCCATTACCTGAAGATGGCTAACGATACAGAACGATTCGGGTTTGCGAGTGCCACATGTTGAGGATGCAATTAGTTGTTGTTCCCGGCCAATCAACAAGTCTCCTGTAGCTGGGTAACAGCTTCCCTCTGCACAGCCATAGCTGAATTCTGGTTCTTGAGCATTGCCTACTCCCCATAATATTACTAAAACAAAAATGAAATAAATGTGAACAAAAACTACCAACCTTTTTATGGCACTTTAATTGTTGCCTTGTAAAAAAATCTGCATACAAAATAAATGTTTTAAAATAATTTTAAACTCTTTTTTTTTTTTTAAGCAACATTTTAAATGTTTTGCAGTCTAAGGATATACCCTTTGAAGATCCTGTTGTGTATGCTTATTTCTTTTGTGGTAGCTAATTAGGATTCCCTGCATTTAAAATTAAAATTATTTTTGTAACAAAGTTTACTTAATCTTTGCATTTCTTTTATATTTCACCTTCAAAAAAAAATACAAAATATGATTCATAAGCAGAAAGCATCAATCATGTAGGGACATTCTAAAAGTTAATATAGCATTCTCAAATTTATTAGAGCAGCGTTTCTCAACTCCATTCCTCAAGTTACCTTAACAGGCCAGATTTTCATGATATCTGAACTAGAGCACAGGTAGAATAATCAGCTGATCACTAACCCTGGTTCCTAACCCGCTCTCGCCCATTAGCTGATAATTTCACCTGTCCTTTAGTTAAAGGGATGTTAAACAATGTTTCATTGTTCTAAGAAAAAAAGCACTAAGCAGTTGCTTATACTTAAAGGGATATGAAACCCCATTTTTTTTTCTTTCAGGATTCAGATAGAGCATGAAATTTTGAGCAACTTTCTAATTTACTCCTATTATCAATTTTTCTTCATTCTCTAGCTATCTTTATTTATTTTTTTAAGCAGGAATGTAAGCTTAGGAGCAGGCCCATTTTTGGTTCAGCACCTAGGTAACGCTTGCTGATTGGTGGCTAAAAAAAACTATTTTACAGTGTACTGTCCCTTTAAGCTCATAGCACACACAATCATTTGTTCAATAATAAACTGTTATATTGGATTTAAGTATTTTATTATTACACTAGAATTTCCTTTTAAATAGGTTTTCTGACTGCATTTTTAGCTTCAGATGTTTGTTACAGTTGTTAAAAAGTGCAGGTGATGTGTATAAATAAGTTAGATTTAACCACACTCTTCAAGATTACATGGTCTAGTGCCGGGAACATTTAAACCCTGAGACTAGTGTCATATACTGTATGTAGGAAAAGCTGTGCCTTTAGGAAGTTTGGGTGGGAGTTCCAGCTGAGATTGCTGTTAAATTCCTCTTAAAAGCTTTAAAATGCACAAAAGAACCACAATTTCTCAGGCAAACAAAGGAACATCTACAGTAGTTATTCAAACCTTTAATTGCAGTTGGCTTCCTACACAAAAGACAAGTGAAGATTATAGCTGTAGGCAAAGAAAAACTTAAAGGGCAATCATGTAGAACGTAGCTTGCAGGCAGGAAATATTTACTAAAATTGAGAAAAAGAAGGAAGAACCACATCCGTTCCCCAAACATAAACTGGAATTTTGGCTTTTTTTTCTACCCTTGGGTATTAGTTTACAGTATGTGTTTAAGGAGATGTAACAGTAAAAATAAATTGATTTTGTTAGAGCAGTTTTATGTTTAATCAAGTTTTAAATGAAAATAGTTACACTGAAATAAAGTGACATACTATTTACCCTCACAACAATGAATATATATATATATATAGAATAAAAAAGAGAAAGGCACTCTCCGTATAATGGTAATATAACTTTACTTAGATGAACGTTTTCGGGGTTGCCCCCGTTCTCAGACCTTACAAAACAAATAAAAAGTGAACTATTTATGTGATTACCTGGTTGCGATCCTGCCAGAGCAACCAGGTAATCACATAAATAGTTCACTTTTTATTTGTTTTGTAAGGTTTGAGAACGGGGGCAACCCCGAAAACGTTCATCTAAGTAAAGTTATATTACCATTATACGGAGAGTGCCTTTCTCTTTTTTATTCTGCATATCAATGGTTTAAGTGCACCCCGGAGGCTGATATATATATATATATATATATATATATATATATATATATATATATATATATATATATATATATATATATACATATATACACAGTATATTTATATGTATTAATAGAGGTAAAAAGTAGGAAAATGTGTCTGGCTCCTGTGATGCCTTCAGAAAAAACACATGGGCATATCGACCAATTGAAAGCTGCAGAGTAAGCCCTTTAAATTTGTAGAACCTTATAAAAATTATAGTAGTGAACTAATAAGTTGTTTGTATAAAGAGATACATTGATTGTTCAGACATGTAAACACTTTTTAGGATTTGTCATTGAACCTTGTACTTCACAGGCAGTGAGCTAACAAAAATTCTCTTTTTAAACCTAACAAAGTTTGCATTGTTCAAATTGAAAATATAATTTAACAGTTTGTGAAAATTTATTAATTTCCTAATTAAAAACTAATTGAATTCTAGTGTCTACTTTACAGTGGATAATCAATATATTTTATTTTACCACGATTTTGTGAAAATAAGGACAATGTCCACACCAGAGGCGTAACTAGAAACCACCACACCACCCAGGTGCAAGAATCTAAGAAGGGCCCCCCCACCAAAAAAAGGTGAATTTGATACATAACTTTTTTTTTTTTTTTTTTTTTTTACATTTAACACAGAGAAAAAAATGTGAATCAGATTATGTCTGCAAAAGGAGGTACCCTGTGCCCACAGTCTGTGAGATGGTCTGACCCCCTATTACTGTATATAGTGACACTGTTTAACTCACCAATACTGTATATAGTGAGTTAGTGCCACAGTCTGTAATCTGCCGGTGAGATCGTTGGCCTGACCCTACCCACCCAGTACTTTATAAAGTGACCACAGTAGTCAGTGATGTGGTCCACCCCCCACACTGTATATTAGGGTTGCCACCTCAGCCATGTTTTCCTGGACACTTATAAGTTACACATGCTGCAGGGTGTGCAAGGAGGAATATGAATAGTGTTGTCCAGAAACACAATACATGTTCCTCCTTGCACACCCTGCAGCATGTGTAACTTATAAGTGTCCAGGAAAACATGGCTGAGGTGGCAACCCTAACTGTATATAGTGGTACTGTATAGTGACACTGTTTACCCCCCTGCCCCCCCCCCCATGCTGTAGTAACAAGGTCTGTAATTTGCTGGTACCACAAACATACAGACACACACATACATGCATAAATACACACACAGTCACATACATAAATAAATACACACACAGTCACATACATACTCACACACAGTCACATACATACACACATACACACACACACACAGTCACATACATGCATAAATACACACAGTCACATACACACACACACGCATAAATACACACAGTCACATACATGCACACATACATGCATTAATACACAGTCACATACATACATACATACACACACATACATGCATACATACACACACACAGACAGTCACATACATACACCCACAGAGACAGTCACATACATACACACACATGCATAAATACACACACAGTCACATACATACATACACACACACACAGTCACATACATACACACACAGAGACAGTCACATACATACACACACAGTCACATACAGTACATACACACACAGTCACATACATACATAAATACACACAGTCACATACATACACACACACACATACATAAATACACACACAGTCACATACATACATACACACACAGTCACATACATACACAAGCATACACATACACAGTCACATAAACACCAATGGGTAAAACAGAAAAACTAACCCCTGTAGTCAGAGACACTAGTAAAGCATCATGTCACACTCACATGATATCAGTGCAGGCAGTGGCAGGTCAACGTTTCTTATTGACCTCTGCACCCCCTGTAGTTTCGCCCCTGGTCCACACAACAGAGTATTCCATATAAATATTCATATTATTATAAGAACATTTTTGAAGTGTGAGAGAAGCATGTTCTAGCTGACATCTAGATAAAGGAGATTGTTACAGTAATAATTTAATTAAGCTTGTGGAAGTTTCAGGGAGATGAAATGACATTTACTGAGGCTCATGAGGTTACGGTATACAAAAATGGTTCTGGCTTTTCCAGGTCTGGAAGAGTTCTATAGGTGCAACAAGGGAATGCTTGACACTAATCAGATAAGCTAACAAAATTCCACAGACCTTTACAACTACAAAGGCAGAGCAAACATTAGGGATATAATGTGGAGTCCCATTCACTGCCAGATTATTTGCTTTAAAGGGACAGTAAAAATGTAATGTTCATGATTTAGATTAGAGCATAAATAAATATTACTATCATTAGATTTATTTCCATTGCTTTTATCCTTTATTGCAATTTAGCTCCCTTTCATGAGAAAATACTGAGGTAGGTTCAGTATTGTGTATGTATCTTTATATGGCAGCAATCTTTGTAACAATGTTATATACAGCATCTATCTATCTATCTATCTATCTATCGATATGTTATATACAGTATCTATATCTATCTATAATATATATATTCTTCCCAGACATATTTTACAAACAAAAGATGTAAACTTAATGATAGAAGAAAATTGGAAGTTTTTTTAAACTGTACACCCTATGCAAATTTTGAAAGTTTAATATATAGACTTCGATGTCCCTATGCCTCAGAAATGAATCGCTGAATTAAAAAATAAAAAATCTGTATATCTGTATTCAGACTAAATGTTTTAAAAGCATTTAGATTCATTAACATTTTACTAAACATTGCAGTCCTGGGACTCATTGAAAAGCCTCTTGGCTGGAATAGGTATAAATTAGCTCCTGCACTGTTTAAACAGTCACTGTACAACATGAAGGAGGTTCTATAGAATGCACTACAGCCTCTCTGGGAGCAGTGTAATAACTACAATTTTTCAGAGTTATATGAACAGAAAACAGGGGCGAAACTACAGGGGGTGCAGAGGGTCGCAGGTGTGACTGGGCCCTGAGGGTGGGGGCCCAGCTAAAAAAAAAAAAATTTTTTTTTTTTTTTATAATTTTTTTTTTTTTTTTAAACGTTAACCTACCACTGCCTGCACTGATATCATGTGAGTGTGACATGACTACAGAGGTTAGTTTTTCTGTTTTACCCATTGGTGTTTATGTGTGTGTGTGTGTATGTATGTATGTATGTGACTGTGTGTGTATTTATGCATGTATGTGTGTGTATGTTTGTGGAACCAGCAAATTACAGACCTTGTTACTACAGCATAGGGGGGCAGGGGGTAAACAGTGTCACTATACAGTACCACTATATACAGTATGGGGGGGTGGACCATGTCACTGACTACTGTGGTCACTTTATAAAGAACAGGGCAGGTAGGGTCAGGCCAGCCATCTCACCGGCAGATTACAGACTGTGTCACTAACTTACTATATACAGTACTGGAGGGTTAAATAGTGTCACTATATATATACAGTAATAGGGGGTCAGACCATCTCACAGACTGTGGGCACAGGGTACCTCCTTTTGCAGACGTGTAATCTGATTCACATTTTTTTCTGTGTTAAATGTAAAATAAAAAAGAAAAAAAAAAGTATTAAATTCACCTTTTTTTTGGAGGGGAAGGGGTGGTGGTGGGGGCCCTTCTTAGATTCTTGCACCTGGGCCCTGTGGTTTCTAGTTACGCCTCTGACGGAAAAGCAGGCAAAATTTAATAAAAGTGCACTGCACGTACAAACCTTTCATAAGGGATTTGATTTTGTGTTTAACTGTTGCTATAGTGTAATTTACAATAGTAGGCAACTTGTATTTTTATTGTGATAATACCAACACAGATAGCTGTAGGATAGCAATAATAACAGCCATATAGTTGGAGAACATTAAAATCACCAAAAGGGCCACACAGTACTTATATTTAACCCCAATAAAAGTGTTGAAATAAAATGTGTGTAGAGGAAAGAGTAACTCTACAGAAGTGTATGAATTTTATAGTGTAAAATAGAGGATATATGTTTATTCTGCTTGTAAAAAATGAGACTTTCTTTCTTGTGCCATGTGAGAGGGTGGGGACCACAAGTGAAGCTTCTCAGTGTTTTTGCAGAAAGACGTGCACACAGACTCATAAAAATAAGCATACACAGGTACACATTTATCTGCATGCAATTCCACACAAAACCTTCTACACATAATATTATTGTTTCTTTGTCAGTATCCATAACATAAAAATAAGCATACACAGGTACACATTTATCTGCATGCAATTCCACACAAAACCTTCTACACATAATATTACTGTTTCTTTGTCAGTATCCATAACATAAAAATAAGCATACACAGGTACACATTTATCTGCATCACAGGTACACATTTATCTGCATGCAATTCCACACAAAACCTTCTACACATAATATTACTGTTTCTTTGTCAGTATCCATAACATAAAAATAAAAAAAGTAACTACTCCCTATTACTAGAACATGATGTTTACTTATTATTAGGTTTATGACCCTTTAATGAGATAATGGCAAATAACTTTTTTTGTTCTTACTCTTGTCAAAGGTGGGGGGGGGGGGTTTGGGGGGGGTATATGACATGACTGAAATTATGCTGTCTTTTGACTCTTAAAGCAATAAATATCAGTTCTATATGAAGATACTGAGTTTTCTTGTTTTTTTGGCTGTATTGGAGTTTTTGACGTAATCCCTCACACATTTGCATCACATTATATATGCTGTGTCCTTATTAGTTACTCTATTATATTTTTAACCATGAGATAGTGATAGATGATGCATGTTTGGAAAGCAATATACTGTGTAAGGCTCTCCACAGACATCACCAACTTCATTATAGCATATGAAACGCATGTCAAAGAGTCCTATATTCTATCTCTGACAAAGGAGGATATAGATCCAGCAAGAAGCCATATCACTCCCACTATTCACTGCTGTACCTATGTCACAGAGGTGAAGGGGATAGCTGTCAGGAGACTGCTTAATTTTTAAATAAGATTGTGCTGATTTTCAGACTCCTAACCAAGCCCCAAAGTTTTAGATGTATACTGATGTCTACATACTTCAGACTGCTTCTGTTTGTATAATGGGTCTTTTCATATGCAGGGGAGGGGGGACATTCTGGTATCAGCCCTTTTCAGTGTGTAGCAGGCTTATCTCATTAACAGTTTTAAATTGGAAACTTCTAAGCACGTTTTTAAAAGGTTTTACACTGGATTTTTATATCAGTATCTGTGCATATTATTCTTTATTGTAGTGTCTATTACATGCAGTTAAAAGAAAATTGGTGTATACTGCCCCTTTAACCACTGGAAATCAGCTGCTAGTATTATACCCCCTTGGATTTTAAAGTCTACTGTACAGATAAGCTCTATGGGGGGGGGGGGGTTGCGGAATAATGCTGCTCGTAATGAAAAAGCACCAGGGGTCATGGAATGGGAGGGTGTAACCTCCAATCAAAGCACGACCTAGAGACCTAATCTTTCAAAGACACTAGATATTGCTATTTTATCCCTCCCCCTCCTTCTAAATAAATTAACTGTTTACTAATGGAGGGTGATGAATTCCTTTTTGGCCCCACAATCCCTAAATAAGAAACACTACAAAATGGTAAAACCATTCACACCATAAAAGGAAATGAGGCACAATTTTACCAAAGAACAAAGGAAGAAGGAAAAATATCCACAGCAGACAACATTCCAAATATGTGGAAAACAAATTGCCTAAGATATAACTGAATTACAACCCTCTCAGAGTTGTAATGTTAAAGGGATATTAAACAATTTTTTTCTCTATGCATAGTATATATCAGCAATTAAGCACTGCATTGGAAAAGGTCCATTTAAATTACCATTTTATTATGGACTAATACAAATATGCATAAGTTCTTCTCTTAAAACCTGTTAATCCAAAGAGTTGCTTTTGGTCTACAGAGATGAGCATTCTATGTGCTTATGCTAACTTGTGGAGCTGATTAACTTATATGAGAGATACTTCTCCAATTCTTAGTAAATAACATAATATTTATCTAACTGGAAAATTAGTTGAATTTCTAATGTTACATTTATTAAGTGAGAGACTACAATATTATTCTAATGTAAGTCTGTACCACATTCCCATACAGCTAAACTAAACTACATTGTGTCTGTATATAACACATTAAAATATATCTTCTGTGCAAGTCAGAATAGTTTCAAACCAGATGCTAAAAGCTTTCTAAATAAGTTGCCAGATAAACGTTTTAAAATTGTTCTGTGCAATTTCATTGAAACATTTTCTATATCAGAATAATTTTCATTTTTCTGTTACTAAAACTTTGTTGTATCATTATTGTTTAAATTATATTTTAAACACTTCTTAGTTGTATGTTATGTAAACTTTGTCCACTTGCAACTTCATTTAAATGATATTTTAGAGTTGTGCTGGAAATCTAGTGCTATTTGTTAAATCTATTGCTCAATCAGTTCACATAAGGTATGAATTAGTAACATAGCAAAGCTGGTGACCATACATCATACACAGTTTCATTCAGACCCACCCTAGCATTTTTGTAATAAGATTGTAGAGACAAAGCAGACCAAAATATTTACCTATCCGCAAAGGCTGGAAAGTAAAGAGGTAGACCAACAGCAGAGCTATATTTTTGTTTCACAGTCAAGGAAAGTTTGCAGTGTACCTCTCTGCAATATAATATATATGTAATGTACAAATGATAATGTTTGCACATTGTATGCACTACATAAGCACGTCCTGCTGCATGATAATAATGCCCTTTGACCTTTCTGCCACCAAACATGCTTGCTGACTTCAGTAACTCATTATTTACTATTTTAATCCCAACAGAAGTCTACAGAGTAATTTAACAGCACATCTTTCCAGCATACAATAGGCACAATTGGATCTCAATAAAAGATCATGTTAAAAATACACTAATTGCACAATTTGCTGCAAAATAATGCAAAAATCTTAACAATCATTAATAATTGTAGTATTCTTTTTTTCTATTCCCATTGTGTTTTTACCTAGGATAAGGGGCACCTGAAGAAGTCCCATTGTCCTCCTGAGCTGGGGACACACTAAGTTGGAATTACTTTTCTGTCTTCTTTTTGTCATGCAAATAAAACAAAAGGAAAATTAGAATAAAAATAGTGCACTTGAATAGTTCCAAAAGAAAGACGTCCTGACTGGGACACTTGCCTGGAGTTGTGTTTCCTCTGATCCCACTCAGATGACTGAAAAAAAAATCTGACTTTCCAGACTGCAAGAATTGAATTTGCTAACAAGCTAGTATAGGAGACTGCATTATCCAATCAGAGGCACAGACAATCCAATCACAGTCATAGAGAGGAACAGCCAATCACAGCTTCTGGCTCTTTTGTATATTGCACAGGCGAGTTATATACATTGCATGCTGTGTCTTTGCTGAGTTGAAGTTGTGTTTTTCAAGAGACAAATGTGTTGCTGATTTCATGTATTACTTATATTACAGTTTTGTTAATAATTACTTGTACTTGTGTACATTGCAAGTTGTGTTTTTTTGCATATTGAACTGCATATATTTCCTTTTTTACAGATTTTTTTCTTCATTTTAACAATATTTTTTATATCTGTGTACAATATATTTACTTGTTTGCAGAGTTTTTTTTTTATAACTGTCAAGGTTCAAGAAGAAAGTTGTGGCTTTGAAAACTCTTAACGTGGGCGCAAAACGATATTCATGAATTTCTACTGGTGTTGGTGCAAATACCTACATATCACATTTATAGGGTTGCCACCTTAGCCATGTTTCCCTGGATACTTATAAGTTACACATGCTGCAGGGTGTGCAAGGAGGAACATGTATTGTGTTTCTAGACAGCACTATTCATATTCCTCCCTGCACACCCTGCAGCATGTGTAACTTATAAGTGTTCTGTATTTTAAGGGACGGGTGGCAATAGGAAATTTAAACTTTTACAAACCTACACATTATCTTATTTGTACAAATTAATATACCGTTTACAATATATTTTGTTGCATTGCATTCCGTTCCAACATTCATAGATAAAGATACATGAACTACGAATACAATCTGAAATGCTATTGCATAAAAAAATATTTTTTTACCCTTTTGCTAGTCTTCGTTCTTTACCCTTCCTTGTATTCATAAATAAATCTCATTTTTTTTCTTTCAGGTATGCACACAAATTAAAGGGACAGTAAAGTCAATATTAAACTTTTTTGATTTGGATAGAGCATGCAATTTTAAGTAACTTTCCAATTTACTTATGTTATAAAATTTGCTTTGCTCTCTTGGTATCTTTTATTGAAGAGTAAAACTGGGTAGGCTTTCAGGGGTGCAAGTGTCTATAGTACTCTATGGCAGCAATGTTTTGCAACATTCTGTAACAAAGCTACAAATAATGTTGCAAACAGTGCTGCTATAGAGTTCTAAAGACATGCACACGCCAGAGCTCTTATGAGCTTAACTAATTTTACTCTTCAATAAAAGATACCCAGAGAACAAAGCACATTTAGGGCTAGATTAACAGTGAGGCGCTATCTTAACGTTTGATGGTAAAGAGGCAACTTTGTAAAAGTGTCTGGTTAATGCTATTGCAAGCTCACTATTACACTTAGCACAAGAAATAATAAACCAGAGATCAGACCTCTGGGTAATGAAAAATGTTGCTCTAAAATAAAGAAGAGTATAGAGTAACATAAAATAAAAATTTGAGCATCTTTATTTAAAAAAACTAAAAAAACTGCATGAAGCAGTAATAAGAAGTTAAAGTGAGGGGATGTGGGGTGTTAGAAAAAACTGCACTGAAAGTTCCTTTACATGGATGTCAATGGGGAACTGTGTTTTCTCTATAAATATATATGTATCTGCTTATATATACATATATATGTATGTGTTTATATGTGTAAATACACATACATAAATATATATGTATCTGCTTATATATACATATATATGTATGTGTTTATATGTGTAAATACACATACATAAATATATATGTATATGCTTATATATACATATATATGTATGTGTTTATATGTGTAAATACACATACATAAATATATATGAATATAAGCAGATACATATATATTTATTTATTGCTGCACAACGCTGAGTAATTTGGCCGCTTTGCTGTGCTAGGTGGTTTGCCATGTCTGTTAGCATGAAAACGAGGGTCCAATTGATGCCCATGGATGATGGAAGCACGTTCCTGCGAGCATTTGGCTTCCAGGCAATGCAAACGCGAGGTCGCGTTTGCATTGCACAGCACTTGTAACACCAGTGCACTTTAACATGCACTGGTATTACTGAGTGTAGCATAAATATCAGGCTCGTCCCACTCGTAAACTAGCCCTTTGTTGTTTAAAATTGTTTAATTTTACTGTCCTATTATATTTTAGCAGAAATATCATAGAATGGGAAAACAACACTATTTGAAATGCAAAAATAAGTAAATACTGCTACACAAAAGTATATATTTGTAGAATGTAAACATCCCACGGTATTTATCTAGAATTATTTTGACACATTATGTTTAACCCTTTTATCGCCAAGGGCAGAAAATAAAATTTAGCGGTAAAAAACACACAACAAACACTTTATTAAAATTAAATTATAAAAAAATAACCTTTATTAAAGCACAATTTATAACAAAAAATATGTTTAAACACTTTATTAAAGTACATTTTACACTTTTGTCACTTTACATGTTCACTAGGACAGAAAGGGAGGGTCCAAGACAAGTCATTGTTAACAATGGCTTGTCATTTTTGGCATGTGATCCATGTTCCTGGGTGTCAAAGTGATCACATGACTGCGTCAACTGTTTTGTGCACCACTGGACTACCTCACTCCTGAGGCATCCAGTGATTGGCCACTGAGCCTGATACCAGCATGCACTGGGTCAATCTAGTATCTAGGCTCCATTTTTAGTACACAATTACTGTGATTGGCTGTCATAGTGATTGTATACACAGTAACTGTCATTTTTGACATACAGTAAAAACCTCTATAATTGTGCCATAATAGTTATATAATTCTAAATGAATAGTGTCCAGGAGATCCAGATTGGAGTCCTCGAAGTAGTGTTGAAAAAAGGGAAAATTGAAAAAATAAAAAAAAAAGTGGACCAGAAAAAAATATGTATTGGCCAAAAGAAATGTAATATCCAATGGTGTCGGAACCTGTGGAAATAAAAATCACATAGTGCAATAATGTAACAAATCAGAATAAAAAATCTACTGAAAACAGGCTTACCCTATATAAAAGACTCGAGCAGTGACTTCTGTCAACGCGTTTCGGCTCTCACATGGACCTTTTTCAAGATGTAAACTGCTAGTTATCAGCCAAAAAATTGCCCTTACTTCGAATATATAATATTGATAGCAATTGCCCTTAATAAAAATGTAGTTCACAAGTAGGTGACTATAAAGTTTTTGCGATGTTACTACCGGTGTGCTATGTCACTTCTGTTTACGTCATTAAGTCACTTCCGGTAATGATGCTTCGTCACTTCCGGGTTTTGTCGCTAATGCTTATGGGAAATGTAGTTTGGCATTGGGAGATCATTATTAGAGATGCTTCAAATATAGTAGTGCTAGTAATTGCCCTTAATTAAAACGGTAATTGGAGCTCACAAGTAGATGACTATGAATTTTTTGCGATGTTAATACCGGTGTGCTATGTCACTTCCGGTTATGCTGCTACATCACTTCCGGTGATGACGCTGTCACTTCCGGTTTTATCACTAGTGCTTATGGGAAATGTAGTTTAACATTGGGAGACCATTGATGAAAGTGCTCCTATTAGGATATTTGTTATAATTCTTTGGGAAATAGTTAGATAAAAAACAAAGGTACCTATACTATAATCGTGGTTGTAACCCCCTAATCTAAGACTAAACTACCAATAGCCCTTAAAAGGGCTTTTTGTAGGACATTGCCCTAAAGAAATCAGCTCTTTTACATTAAAAATAAACAAAGTCTCCCCTAACAGTAAAACCCTGCACCCAACAAACCCCCCAAAATAAAAAAACTAACACTAATAAAGCTAAACTACCCATTGCACCTAAAGGGGCATTTGTATGGGCATTGTCCTTAAAAGGTCATTCAGTTCTTTTTCACTGCCCTTAAAAGGGCATTCAGCTCTTTTTCAAATTGCCCAATAAACCCTAATCTAAAAAACAACTCCCCCCCCAAAAAAAACTAACACTAAAGCCCCACATAGGTACTCACGGTTTCAGAAGTCCGGCGGAGAAGGTCTTCTTCCAGGCGGGTCCATCATCTTTATCCACAGCGAAGGCGGCATGGAGCGGAGGTCTGGAGCGGTCTTCCCAGATGTGGTGGTCTTCCCAGATGTGCACAGAGTGAAGGTGGCGCAGAGTGAAGGTCCGAAGCGGTCTTCCCAGATGTGGCGATCCTTGGAGGTCCTCGGTGAAGGCATGGAAGTCCCTCTTCATGCGATCGTCTACCGCACACTGAAGATTGAATTCAAGGTACCCCATATTTACCCGAGCATCACCGCCACAGATGACCACCGCCGAGGATCGCCACATCTGGGAAGACCGTTCCGGATGAAGATGATGGACCCGCCTGGAAGAAGACCTTCTCTGCCGGACTTCTGAAACCGCGAGTACCTAATTGGGGCTTTAGTGTTAGGTTCTTTTTTAATTTTTTTTTTTTTTTTGTTTTTTTAGATTAGGGTTTACTGGGCAATTTGCAAAAGAGCTGAATGCTCTTTTAAGGGCAGTGAAAAAGAGCTGAATGCCCTTTAAAGGACAATGCCCATACAAATGCCCCTTTAGGGGCAATGGGTAGTTTAGGTTTATTAAAAAAAAATGCTGCTCAAAAAATGAAAAAAGGGAACAATGTCAGTGATCAAAAAAAAAAAAAGGAAAAAAAGAACAAAGTCAGTGATTGTAATCCAAGAAACAAAATCCTAAAAAAGACTAAATGTGAAGATCCAAATAAAAGTCAAAAGTTAATAATGTGTAGAAAAGGAAACCTTATTTTCCTAGTGGTGAGAGTCCGTCTGAGGTTCCTGATGGTGAGAATAAAGTCAATGGTCTTTTAGGTCAAACCCAATTAATGGGCTAGTGTTCCTGTTCCTGATGGTGAGAACCTTTGGTTGTTGGGAGAAACTCCAATCCAAAAATTTTTTTTTTTCTTTTTAAATCATAAATTAAACCTAAAAGCAAATAAAAACAACAATAGTGTAGATGGTACTAAAAACTTATATAAAATCAGAATAGTGCTTACCAGCTGTGGTCAACGCATTTCGGCCTCCTCTAGGCCTTTCTCAAGACTGCCAGCTGGTTGTCAAAAGTGTCCCTTTTGTAGTGAAAAGTTTTGCGCCAAAAAGTGTGTTTGGGGGCGTGGCTAAAAACCGGAACTGATGTAGGGTATGTAATAGAATAAAACATTTTTTGAAAAAGCTTTACCCAAAAAATAAATAAATATTAAAGTGGCTCCTTTTCTATTAATTACTCATAGTAGAGTTCACCCTGGTAGTCAATGGTCACAAAATAACAGTGTATTGCGGTGATCTATCCTATCTATGTTATCATCGTTTTTAGCGTGACGTCATATCCGCTTTGCTTTGATTAGTTGTGGTTTGTGTACATTCCTAGAGTAGCCATGTGTTTTTTGTGGTATTCCTATTGCTTGATTTTAGTTTCTTTCGTTATTCTAGGTATTTCATTGGGCATAGCGTTATGTTTAGAGGTAGTGGAATCAAGTGACTTGTAAAACTTTTGTCACGTCGGCTAGGAAAACAGATACTATCCTTTAGAACTGTATTCAATAGAAATTGACCTTTAACAAATGTGAGTTATTCTGGTCCAAATGTTTTTATATATATATATATATATATATATATATATATATATATATATATATATATATATATATATATATATATATATATATATATATATAATCGATTGGCTTATTAAAAAATTAAAAAATTAAATGCTATCCTTTGATACTGAATATCTTGTCTTGTTAATGTAGGTTTTTCATAATGTGTAAATTGAGCATATAATATTTAAATGATAGTGAGATCGAGTGACTTTTCAAATGTATTTTGCGCAAGCAAACAATAGGAAAATACAGAGATTTAAAAATACAGAGGTTCAAACATACATATGTGTGGTGTCAGATAGTGAAGAAATTACTAAAATCCTATATCCTGACTGCAAAGGATATAGATGGAAATGGTTGACTAAAGGATACATCTCAACTATTGGTTACACTTTATAAAAAATAAATTAATTTCAATCAATTTAAAAGGTGAAATATTTCAACATCAGCATTAAGACCTTTGGGATATATAAAAAAGGAGGAGAGAAGCGCGGACAAGATTCAAATGCAGAGTATCGATTTAATAGTTACACACACATAATAACAAACTCACAGGAAATCTAATAAAAAACAGCACTTGGAATGCATGTGTCATCTTGAACTCCACAATAATAGGATGAATCGGTGCAGAGCGTCCTCTGGCCGTTTATTCCACCATCCGTAGCTCCCAACAAGAAGTTCCGTAGATATTGTTTGGTAAAGTATTCTACCGCTTGGGGAGAGTCCACTCTGGGGAGTTAAGATGAACACACCCTCGGCCTGAACCAATAGAAACCTGTATGGAACTAAGGTCTATGGTTGCCTCACAGGGACAAAATGGATTGTGCAAATACTTATACGCATTTCGTCCCGATCAACGGGACTTTGTCAAGAATGCACATAGTTTCCGTTGTGTTCCTTATAAAGGATTCATAGGTTATACCCCCATAAGTAAATAAATGTTATAGGATGGTGATAAATTGATATATGATATAATGGTACACAACGCAAACTAGAATTTATCAATTGGCAATACATTCATAAATGGTTAAAATGTAATGTAAACATATAATGTATA
This sequence comes from Bombina bombina, assembly GCF_027579735.1. Taxonomy (NCBI): domain Eukaryota; kingdom Metazoa; phylum Chordata; class Amphibia; order Anura; family Bombinatoridae; genus Bombina; species Bombina bombina. Next base: position 118,435,650 of record NC_069504.1, read on the forward strand.
AAATTCATGATTTGCATAAAACACATGTACTAATAAATCATGAAAGGTCCATTCAAAAAATACAAAAATATATTCCCTACATAAATATTAAATTAATAACTAACATTATTAAAATCGATTAAAAAGTGTATCAAAAATTGAGATTCCACTAAATACATTCATATACTTAAAGGGACACTGAACCTAATTTTTTTGTTTTGTGATTCAGATAGAGCATGCAATTTTAAGCAACTTTCTAATTTACACCTATTATCAATTTTTCTTCGTTCTCTTGCTTTCTTTATTTGAAAAAGATAGCATCTAAGCTATTTTTTGGTTCAGACCATGGAAAGCACTTGTTTATTGGTGGGTGAATTTATCCACCAATCGGCAATAACAACCCAGTTTGTTCACCAAAAATGGGCCGACATTTAAACTTACATTCTTGCATTTCAAATAAAGATACCAAGAGATGAAGACAATTTGATAATAGGAGTCAATTAGAAAATTGCTTAAAATTGCATGCTCTATCTAAATCAGTGTCCCTTTAAAACAATCTCTATATATCTAGATTTGAAGACACTATGATCTGGAACAATAATCCCTACATACATAATATCATCAAATATTATAGATTTATTGATGATATTATATTAGTGTGGCAAAGTCCGAAGGATGAAATAGACAAATTTATATTACATATGAATAAAAATTTGTATAATTTAAAATTTACCTATGAGAGCTCTACAGAATTAATTTCTTTTTTAGATTTGACCCTTTAGCATGATATCAGCACTAATAAGGTAGGTGTAAAAAAACTTTCATAAGCCTACAGATAGGAATAGTTATTTGAACGCAAAAAGCGGTCATTTAAAACAATGGAAAATAAATATTCCAGTAGAATCAGAGAATTAGACGTAATTGAACGCACACAAAGGATTTTTTTATTTTTTTTATTTTAATATTTTTATTGAGGTTCAATGCAGGGTAAACAGATTGCATGTAGCACGAGAACAGAACAAAGTATTTTGTCTCATTATACAACCAGTGCAAACAAACAAAATAATTTATAAACATAACATATTCATATATCATGTACCAATCATATTATATTATATGACTCTTGCCCTCTAAACAGAGTACTCTCTATGTGACATCCGAGGTCACACTTGGGCCTCGTATAAATATAAACTAAAGAAAGAGTACTAGGTAACATTGTACAATAGGAGACCACTCTTGGATCTCAAATAAGGAACCTCAGGGTGTTTTTGTGGCATACAATCTAGTAGATATAGTTTAGCCAACTAACAAAAATTGAGGGAAGGGGAATAGCGTTTTAAAAGGAAAACACACAATTTTAAGCGGTATAGGGAAAAATTCAAGTGAATCTGCGTTCAGTTGTTTATGAAATAAACAAAAATGTAGGGGGGGGGGGCTGAGCTAATTTTTAGAAGAGCAACAAATATAAAAAGGGGTAAAGCTAATGAAGTCAAATAAGGGTCAGTAGGCTAGGATTTTCTCTAATCTCTAGACACATAAGTATTTAGCTTAATGCTACAACTTTTTTTAAGTATGTACATACATATGACTTTATAAAGATGTTCTATATCACTGTGAAAGAGCAGGAAAAGAGCATAATATGAACTGAATGTCTATTACAATATTCAAAGTAGGCTGCCAACAGACACACTGAATTATATCTTGCATGCTTGAACTATGGTTTGCTTTACCTACTATTCAGCAAATAGGGTTCCACCTTTAACACAAATATAGGTTTCAGTGAATAATATCACATTAATTCAATGGCAACTTTAGCAGTATAAATTAGGCTGTGTTGACCTCTAGAAGTTCTTTTATGTATATCCTTTTCATATAGCTATACAGGAGGAGAGGAGGAAAGGGATAGCATACCATGGGAGCATAATAAACAAAAAATAATATACAGGTACAATTTATAGTTAAGCATATGTTAATTTGCAATCTCACAGGTCTCAAAAAAGCTTCTTAGAACAAGCATAGGTAATAAATATAGTACGGCTGACTCAATAGACTTCCCAATATATCTCCTAGATTCACAGAGCAAGGAGGGTCAAAGTACAAAATGAAAATCTCAAGCGTTATTATAAAGCTTAGCAATTTGACCATCTAAACTAGTGGCGGGCACATAAAAAAAAAAAGAGAGAGAAAGGTATCTTAAACTGACCACGAGCAGGTATCAAGTGAGTAAACCCCCTAGTGCAGATACATAAAACCTTTTGTAATATATTTAGGGGACAATATATCTGAAATTTAACCCAAAGTACCTGTGTAGACCACAGTGAATTCTGGTTATATTAGGTACTTATCAATAACATGTCGGTTAATAGAAAGCCGAGAATGAGTACCTTAAAATAAATAAAAAAAAAAACTAGAAAACTATAACAGTAAAACCATAATAAAGTTAGGTGAAACTATATCTATGGTCAGCAAGATATATCATAACAGAGGCAGTCATATAATCTTATACTAATTGTGCTACAATTAAAGTTCAATCCAAGCAGTCCATGTCAAAGTACAAATTGCTGCAGATTACAGCATAAGGAGAGTCCCGTGAAGATGTAAAGCCCCGTGGCAGCTCGCTAGAGCAGTGTAGGAACCTCACCCTATTCCAGATCTCCAAAATCGCATATAATCAGCCTTCGCTCCACTCTCCAAGGTAAGTCTCATGATGTCATTTAGGAGAGCTACTTCGCACAGCATGCCATATAACTGAAGCAATTCGGTGACTTTTGCTAAAACTGTGGGTTTGCCTGACGAAGTATTTACCGGCCACAAGGATTTTAGATCAAGTGGATTCCATCTCCTCTCTAAAATAGCATCGCTTCCCTTGTCGCATGTTATAGCCGGTGACACTGTTATACATGTATTGATCCCATAAGACTCTGGCTTCTCTGATAGGCCTAAATCCCCATTCTCCTGTTCCAGCGAGTAGCCAGCGAAAGGCCTTATTTGCTGCTCTCGTAGAGAAGCGGCTAGATTGTCCTCAGACACTTGTGGAGGGATCGTTTGCCACTTAACAGCCGCAAAATCTTCGGCGGGTGCAATAGATGCCTCTTTCAATGTCTGCTCTATGACAGCTTGGAACGCATCTAAGAGACTGCCCAGTCTATATTTAATCCACGTTGAACTCGCTGTAGAAATCATCATCAGTATTCCCTCTGGTAGTTTTGAAAGCACCCAGGGATTCAATAAACGGTCTCCAGCACAAATGGCTGGCTATACTGAATAAATCAGAATAAATGGGGGGGGTAGAGAAAGATCCAGGCCGTAACTAGGCCTCTGCTGCGCACCTCCTCTAATAAGGTCTGCCTGTGTACGTTGGCACATTAAGTCTCATACATCTGTTTCACGAGTATTTCTATTCATATAACCCTTTAGTAGAAATAAGATTTGCTGAGCTAAGGAGGGATAAACAGCAGATTTATCAGCTCCGATTTTCCACCGTACTTAAAAGGCTACCATCTTGGTCGCTGGTCGGACATGCCCCCGCACACAAAGGATTTTAATAAAGAGGCTGATATTATAACCAAAAATTTTTTAGAAAAGGGATACAATCTAAACTTGCTTGTGGAGGCAAGAAATAAAGTGGCAGATATGGATAGGTCACAGCTTATTAAAAAACAGTTTAACCAAATCTCTGTAAGGAAACAGCAGCAAAAAGAAAATAATTTGAAGTTTATAACTAGATATAATAATCAACACCATAAAATTAAAAATATTATCACAAAACATTGGAAGGTGCTTAAACTTGATCCTGTACTAAACAATATTTTGGGTGACAGACCAGAGATAATCTTTAGGAAAAATAAGGATATTAAAAACTATATTGCTCCTACTAAGCTTAGACAACCCACAACATCAGGATCACTATTTGAATGGTGTGGTGCCTCTGTGGGTTTATACCCATGTAAACAAAAAGATTGCATTATGTGCCCCTGTATAGATAATAATTATGCATTTTTTTCCAATTCTGATGGAAGTAGATCCTTCAAGTGCAGAAGTAGGTATACTTGTCACACCACTTATGTGGTGTACCAACTAAACTATAAATGTGGTAAAATTTACATTGGTAGAAAGAATAGGAAAATAAAGTATAGACTTAGAGAACACATTAGGAATATTGAATCAGAATTTGAAAATCATAGTGTTTCCTATCATTTTAAAATGTGTCATAATCTGAACCCCTCAGATCTCAAAATTAAAATTGTAGAGTGGGTTGCCCCCAATAAATGGGACACCAATAGACTCTGTAGGCTTAGACAAAGAGAAACGTATTGGATCAAGACTTTGGATTGCCTGGAGCCTAGGGGGTTAAACATTGATCTAGACATTCAAGCCTTTTTGTAAATCCATTAGGTGTTGGTATCAAGTTTTTCCTATAAAAATAAGTTTAAGTAATTTTTGATACAATGAATATTATGGGTACAGATTGTTTTAAGTATATGAATGTATTTAGTGGAATCTCAATTTTTGATACACTTTTTAATCGATTTTAATAATGTTAGTTATTAATTTAATATTTATGTAGGTAATATATTTGTGTATTTTTTTTGAATGGACCTTTCATGATTTATTAGTACATGTGTTTTATGCAAATCATGAATTTTATATATTATATGTTTACATTACATTTTAACCATTTATGAATGTATTGCCAATTGATAAATTCTAGTTTGCGTTGTGTTATATCATATATCATATATCAATTTATCACCATCCTATAACCTTTATTTACTTATGGGGGTGTAACCTATGAATCCTTTATAAGGAACACAACGGAAACTATGTGCATTCTTGACAAAGTCCCGTCGATCGGGACAAAACGCGTAGAAGTATTTGCACAATCCCTTTTGTCCCTGTGAGGCAACCATAGACCTTAGTTCCATACAGGTTTCTATTGGTTCAGGCTGAGGGCGTGTTCATCTGAACTCCCCAGAGCGGACTCTCGCCGAGCGGTAGAATACTTTACCAAACAATATCTACGAAACTTCTTGTTGGGAGCTACGGATGGCGGAATAAACGGCCAGAGGAGGATCTGTACCGATTCATCCTTATATTGTGGAGTTCAAGACGACACATGCATTCCAAGTGCTGTTTTTTATTAGATATCCTGTGCGTTTGTTATTATGTGTGTGTAACTATTAAATCGATACTCTGCATTTGAATCTTGTCCGCGCTTCTCTCCTCCTTTTTTTGTATAGATATTCTTGTTGTGGGCATCTCGAATTTACCCTTTACAAGAGGAGCTGCAGGACTTCCTTTAACTTATCTCCATCGGACCATATTGACCGTATTGGTATTTTCTTGTTGTGGGCATTTTGGATTAACGCTTCACAAGAGGATCTGCAGGTGTTTGATATATACTATCATTTGGCTCTCCATAGTTTTGCCATAATGACAGAGTTTATATACGGAGCTTTGTTTTAATAAGCAGAGTATTACTATATATTGTATTTTGTTTATGTTTGCTTGTTTTTTTAATCTTAATTAATAACATATTGTATTGAGTATCCACATTAATCTAGCATCTGCTGCACTACTTGTTATATTTTTTAATACACACACCCACATACACCTTTGGGATATATACAATCTATGTAAAAAATCCATTTAGCTTCAGCCTGTAATAGTATTTTACCATAGTCTCCACCTCTCCATTGTTTTGGTACTTTGCAAATACCTATATATTTAAGACTTGCATTGTTACCTCCATGTTTTTCTTGAAAATGTTTATACAATGGAACATCATCCCTATTGTCCCTAGCTAGTAGATGTTCTCTAATTCTATCTTTTACGCTGCGTGAGGTTTGACATACTTATTGATTGCCACACCCCTTTGTCTTGACAGCGGTTAATGTAATTTATTCTGAAAATCCCTTTACTATTATTGGATACAAAAGTGTCACTTTTAATCCCATGTTGGCAAGCTTTACACCACCCACAGGGAAAGAAACCTTTTAGTCTCTCCCCTTTAATATTGGATTCAATAAGTTTTGTTATTGTTTTTTGTAAACTCTGTGCCAATATGGATTTTAGATTTTCAGATTTTCGATAGATGAATTTAGGGACATCACTCAGCTTTTCACCCAGAATATTATCTTGTTTCAGCAAGTACCAATTATTTGTAACAATACTTTAAATCATATTGCGGTTTTCACTGTATTTAGTGATCAATTATCTCATCTTTGCTTTGAACTTGTTTTTCTTTATACACCAATAGAGATTCCCTCTCTATCTTGTTGACAGTTTTGATGGTATTATTCAGCATATCCTCTGATTATCCTCTTTCTAAAAATCTGTCTTGTAAAAGTTTTGACTGTTCCATCCATTTATCAATCTTAGAGCAATTTTTCTTAACTCTAAGTAGTTGCCCTTTTGTTATATTTGATTTCCAAATATGATGGTGGCAACTTGATTGATGGATCATTGTTTCTTGTTGGCGCTTTGTTTATCTACACCTTTTCATTGGATACATGAAGAAGGGAGGGAAAACAGAGGGTCTGCCCTTTTAGATGAGTGATCATATGCCCCTGTAAGCTGCAGGTGATCACTGCAAAAAAAAGCAAAAAACCTGTAACAGCATTTAAAATACGGTTTAACTTTGGGCTAGAAGGACAAGTTACTCCTAAATTGAAAGTTAATACTCCCCTCATTCAAGTGAGGGGTCACTTGCCTCCTAGGATGCAGCTGATCTCTTTTAAAAATGATGATCACATGCTCCGCTAGAAACAAAATTATTTCTAGTGGTGGGGGAGGTAGCTACTATATAGACCCTATCTCCAATATTGATTTAAGTAGATGGGTATGAGACCCCTTGCATGAAAGAGGGAATTCCCCCTCTTACTAATTTGAGGTCACCCTCCCCTTTAATTTTCAGGTGATCACCTTGGCAATGGTGATCACTAGTCCCTAAGTAGATATTTGTACTGTTTTTGAGGAGGGAGGATGCACTTTCAGAATCTCCATTCCCTCCACAAAACACAAAGGGGTATGAGATCCCATTTTAAAAGAGGGGAGCCCACTTTTTTATGCCCATCACCTACTTAATGTATTTTCTGTATGGAGGACAGTGGCCCTAAAGATGCCCCTATCCCAAAAGACAGCATACAACACACACACATACAATACCCCTCACGTGAAAGAGGGGATTGCCCATAATGAAATTAGTGGTCTAATGGTGTCAGGGTACCAGGAGCCAGAAAGAGATGTAAAATGCTAAATTAATTACACCTTCATTAAAAAAAATAAAAATAATTATAACAAGTCCAAAAGCTAAATGACAAGCCAGGAGTCAAAGCCAGAGCAGATAGTCAGACGAGCCGGGTCAGGAACCAAAGCAAGTAGTCAGACGAGCTGAGGTCAGGAACACAAAGATCAGCAAAGTCAGGAACTAGCCAGGGATCAGGAACCAGAAGGGATGTCAAACAAGCCAGGTTATACACAGAGTCAGGAACACAGAAACTCACAGAGAGATCAGAGACAATGCAAGGGCAATGGCAAACAGGACTGAGGCCGTTAAATAAGGAGTGATGACATCATCATTCTGGGACTGCAACCTGTCTCTCTCTGATGATGTTCTCCAGTAATATTTGTATGGTTAGAAACTGTATTACCTACTCATTTGCTGCATAAGTTGCAAGATGTTGCATAGTTACAGAAATAATACTTATTCACTTTTCTGCTTTTTAATTGTTAATTTTATTTGAATCATAAATTTTGCTGTTTTGGGAAGGTGAATTTACGCGAAATTAAGACAATAAAATGTGTGTTTGAAATATGTAAGAAACATTGACATTCTGATATTTACTATTGTACACCACAGAAAATGACACAAAAACATAAAAATGGTTTGCATTTCTTATAGTGGCATTTTATCATATTATGATATGTCAGCAAAGCAAAATTATTTTTTAAAAACGCTTGGTCTGTTGAAAAAAATGAGGTATAATTTGTGTGGGTATTTCGCAGAGAAAAAAAAAATGAAAATGTATGTGTAAATGCAATGAAGGCCAAACAACTAAAAACACCTCTGGCACAAGAGTGTGAAAATGGCCAAGCAGTGAAATGGTTAACAACATACATTCTTTTGTTCCACCCATATGATGGTTCTTGTCAGATAGTTGTACCATGCTTGGCACATGTTATCAGTAGTCTGTACAGTTAAAGGGACAGTCTAGTCAAAATAAAACTTTCATGATTCAGATAGGGCATGCAATTTTAAACAACTTTCCAATTTACTTCTATGATCTAATTTGCTCAATTATTTAGATATCCTTTGTTGAAGAAATAGCAATGCACATGTGTGAGCCAATCACACAAGGCCTCTAGGTGCAGCAACCAATCAGCAGCTACTGAGCATATCTAGATATGCTTTTCAGCAAGTGATATCAAGAGAATGAAGCAAATTAGATAATAGAAGTAAATTAGAAAGTTGTTTAAAATGGAATGCTCTTTCTAAATCACGAAAGAAAAAAATTGGCTTTCATGTCCCTTTAATATACAAATTGTTGACATATTTTATGGTTGGGGTGGTAGTGATACAGTACTAAATAGAGATCATGTGATACCTGAAATACCTTAGAAACACCACTGTCATACTCCAATTTTTTTTTCAGAGACCATTTTTATTTTCCACGCTTCGCATTTTTCACCTTCTCTACCCATTGTCTGTTTCTCACAATCTACATATATGGTCACTTTTTTAATATGATATTTTTCCCTTTGTCTATATGTAGGTTCGTCAGATAAAATTAAAATTTGTATTATTATTATTATTATTATTATATATTATATATATCCATAAAGAAGGAAAACACTCACTGGACTTTGTTCCCATAAAAATAGCTTTTATTATTATTAATATTATTATTAATATAATATATCTACATACCCTGATAGCACTTTGGAAAATTAGATTAGATTAATTTATTGTCATTGTACAAAGTAAAAAACAGAGACAACGGAGGAGGCGGAGTTAGCCAGCAACAGGAGAAGCAGCAGATTTATGCAGCTCTGCATATATAACATTAAAAATAGCCACAAAGGTGATATTTTCGGCAGAAATAGCCCAAACTCCAACCCCTGGGCACTAGTGGCTGTGTGAGACCTATTTAAAGTAAAAGCTGAAAAGTTTTGAGGAGGATCGTCGAGGGCCGGAACCACAGAACCGGGGGAAAAGTAGGAAAGACCGCGGCTGCGGCCTACACCGGACCTTGTTACGAAGCTAGAAACAAGGAAGAAAAAAAGGGGAAATTTCAGCCATCCCAGATCCACAGGCTCTCAGGGGCATCTACAAGAAGTTTGTGGTAAGGACCCACTACTTTTATTGCTATATCTTGCACTAGGGTTGCCACCTGTTCCTTAAAATACAGAACATTTATAAGTTAAACATGCTGCAGGGTGTGCAGGGAGGACTATGAATAGTGCTGTCCAGAAACACAATACATGTTCCTCCCTGCACACCCTGCAGCATGTGTAATTCATAAGTGTCCAGGAAATCATGGCTGAGGTGGCAACCCTATCTTGCACACAAGAGACATAGCAGCCCAGAGCCTAACGAGTTAAGCTGTGACTATTTAACAGCAATCGGAGGTGAGATAAAGCAGTGGCAAACTTGAGAAGAAATTTAAGTTTGATTTGGGGACTTGCAAGTTACAAAAAATACACAGATTGAGTGGCAGGGGGACATAGGAGAGGGGCTGGTGGCGGGAAAGTCACCATTTTCTCTCTGGTGCATATCATTTTATTATCACAGCCACAAAGTTTGCAAGGGCATTTACTGTGTCTTTGTTATCACCCTGCAAAGGCTTTCTGTATTATTATCAAGGGACTACCTATCTGATAGCCTGTATAACATCATTGCATACCCAAAGACAGCAGCTTTGAGTTCCTGGAACTTTGACAACAATTAGATTTATATCTCTCTCCCTTCCCCTTTCCCGCCATCCTGTATGGTGGTGGGTCATATCCCCAATTCCCTTCTCCGTGATCGTCCTGTGAGGACATATGGTAGACCAATTACATAGACCAAGCCTATGTAATTTACAATACCTGAGAGGGGTGTTTGCTGCAGTTAAGAGACTTTACAGACACTGTTTTCTCCCTCCCTGGCCCTGCAGGATTCATGTGGGATTGGGATACTGAGGGAGCAATACCAAATAAGCCTTAAAAACTGGCACCCTCTTGGTATATGCATATTCATATGCTGCAACCTGTTAAGTCTTTAGGCATGGAGCTGAACTAGAAACATATATTATAAGCGGACTGGGTGGGAGTCCTTCCCTATGCACCTGTTATAATTCTCCTCAACTTTGTGGTCCTCCAGTGCCCTGATATTAAATATTGAATTCCAGCCCTTGTTATCTACTGTGATCTGACTAGTTTACTATAATGAAATGAAGAAACCAGTCAGTTAAAGACTGTCTCTCAAGATCTCAGCTAAAAAAGAAACAAAATGCTGGGGAACCATCTGTGGATGCGGATTCACAACCATCCTCCCCTAAAAGCCCCCATACATCATCAGTGGGGGTTTCGCAAAATAGTGACCTACTGCTGCAGATTAAGCAAATGTTTAAGCAAGAGATGAGGGCTGCTCTCTCAAAACTAAAACAAGATATATCGGAAATTGGAGATAGAACGGCAGCATTGGAAGATAAAATGGATGATATTGCAGATGAGATCCCTAGTCTGCAAACAACTATACAAACACAGCAAGAACAGATACATAAGCTGGAAGATGCATTAGAGAATTTGGAAAACAGATCCAGAAGGTCAAATATTAGAATTTGAAATCTGCCCGACTGCTATACCAACTTACCGGACACACTACTGAAACTGTTTCAACAATTAGTGCCGGATACAGACCCTTCATTGTTCCTTATGGACAGAGCGCACAGGGCACTGGCTAGACCACCTACATCAGCGACAGCAAGAGATGTGATCACCAAGTTACATTACTACCATATCAAGGATCAAATCATGCAAGCAGTACGTAATATCCACAGAATAACCTTTGAAGGTCATACCCTGCAGCTCTTTACAGATCTCTCGCCAACTACCCTCAGGAGGAGGCAAGAACTTAAACCGGTTGTTTTGGTACTGATCAAGGCACAGATCAAATATCGATGGGGTTTTCCATTCAAGCTAATCTTCATGCATGAGAAGGCGTCATACTCCTGCTCGTCTCTCGGAGGGACAGAGCATCTTAGAAAAACTGAAGCTAGAGAAAATCAATGAAACAGGGACTTCTTCCCCAAAACCACAGCGTAAAGAAATTACGAAAGAATGGACACCTGTGACCAAAAATGGCAAAAACGCTCGGCCTAGCCGGGTCCAGGAAAGCACCACTTGAAGAGGGTCGTTGGGGCTCCCCTGATATTTATGCTGAAGCTTTAATCACTAATTCTCCATGTGTGGAGATGAAAATAAAGTGTGACAAGTGCTATTACTTTCCATTCAGTTCACTGGTTCAGTTTGGAGTTTCTGGTGGACTTTTTTGATTACCCTCTTGCTGGACCTTTTCCCTTCCCCTTCCCACTAAGTCCGCTAACAGTTTTATTACAGGTTTTCTTTTTTTATGTTCTTAAGCCCGTATGTCGGGTTACAAATAATTTTGATGCTATATTTAGTTCTACAGTTTCATGTTATTGTTGGCAATGTTTATTGTTCTTTTCTCAACAGGTCAAGGTTTGCGCAGTCACTGGTTTCCAGGTACCGAATATATTATATTGTTATCAGGGCCGATTCACTATCTTATTCATTTTGTATGAGTTCACTCCTCTATTGTCGCTTGTAGAAATGTTCAGCAATGTGTTTATGTTAAAAGAAAACATTATTAGATACATTTATGACACTTAAGGTGCTCATGCATAATGTTAGAGGTTTTCATTCGAATGTGAAAAGACGCAAAGCCATTAGCATGTACATATCTCTAAGGGCACACATAGGGGGGGTAGTTATCAACGTGTCTACTTTACCTGCCTTCGCCGGCCCAATACGCCGCCTAAGCTCGCCTCACATCGCTGCCGCGGACTTGCAAAAATTCGGCTAAGTTATCAAAAAAGCTGTCAAAAAGCCGTGCACCAAGTACGGGGCGATGAGCAGCGGACTGTGAGAGTTATCACTCATCCGATCTCGCTGCTCTTCGGATTTTTTACAGCTTTCTTGCTAGCCTGTCACTAAGCACCCACACTAACTACACTGTTCTACCCCCTATACCGGCACCCCCGGAGCCCCCCGCAACTAAATAAAGTTAGTAACCCCTAAACCGCCGCTCCTAGACCCCGCCGCAACTCTTATAAATGAATTAACCCCTAAACCGCCGCTCCCGGACACCGCCGCAACCTACATTATACCTAGTAACCCCTATCCTGCCCCCCCTATACCGTCGCCCTCTATAATAAAGTTTTTAACCCCTATCCTGCTGATCCCGCACCTCGCCGCAACTAAATAAATAGTTTAACCCCTAAACCGCCGCTCCCGGACCCAGCCGCAACCTATATTAAACTTATTAACCCCTAATCTGCCCCTCCTACACCATCGCCACCTATAATACATTTATTAACCCCTTTCCTGCCCCCCACTACACCACCGCCACTGTAATAAAATTATTAACCCCTAAACCTAAGTCTAACACTAACCCTAACACCCCCCTAACTTAAATATTAATTAAATAAATCTAAATAATATTTCTATTATTAACTAAATTAATCCTATTTAAAACTAAATACTTACCTATAAAATAAACCCTAATATAGCTACAATATAAATAATAATTATATTGTAGCTATCTTAGGATTTATTTTTATTTTACAGGCAACTTTCAATTTATTTTAACTAGGTACAATAGATATTAAATAGTTATTAACTATTTAATAGCTACCTAGTTAAAATAAAGAGAAATTTACCTGTAAAATAAAAACTAACCTAAGTTACAATTACACCTAACACTACACTATACTTTAATAAATTATTCCTATTTAAAACTAAATACTTACCTGTAAAATAAACCCTAAGATAGCTACAATGTAATTAATAATTACATTGTAGCTATTTTAGGATTTATATTTATTTTACAGGTAACTTTGTATTTATTTTAGCTAGTTAGAATAGTTATTAAATAGTTATTAACTATTTAATAACTACCTAGCTAAAAGAAATACAAAATTACCTGTAAAATAAATCCTAACCTAAGTTACAATTAAACCTAACACTACACTATCATTAAATTAATTAAATAAATTAACTACAAATAACTACAATTAAATTCAATAACATAAACTAACTAAAGTACAAAAAATAAAAAAGCTAAGTTACAAAAAATAAAAAAAATAAGTTACAAACATTTAAAAAATATTACAACAATTTTAAGCTAATTACACCTAATCTAAACCCCCTAATAAAATAACAAAGCCCCCCAAAATAAAAAATTCCCTACCCTATTCTAAATTAAAAAAGTTCAATGCTCTTTTACCTTACCAGCCCTTAAAAGGGCCTTTTGCGGGGCATGCCCCAAAGAAAACTGCTCTTTTGCCTGTAAAAGAAAAATACAACCCCCCCAACATTAAAACCTACCACCCACATACCCCTAATCTAACCCAAACCCCCCTTAAATAAACCTAACACTACCCCCCTGAAGATCATCCTACCTTGAGTTGTCTTCAGCCAGCCGACCATCGATGGAACCGAAGAGGAGATCCGGAGCGGCAGAAGTGATCCTCCAAGGGGCGCTGAAGAAGTCTTCCATCCGATGAAGTGATCCTCCAAGCGGCGCTGAAGAAGTCTTCCATCCGGGCGATGTCATCTTCAATGCGGCGCTGAAGAAGTCTTCCATCCGGGCGATGTCATCTTCCAAGTGGGGTCTTCAATCTTCTTTCTTCAGGATCCATCTTCATTCCGCCAACGCGGAACATCCTTCTTTTCCGACGGACTACCGACGAATGAAGGCTCCTTTAAGGGACGTCATCCAAGATGGCGTCCCTTCAATTCCGATTGGCTGATAGGATTCTATCAGCCAATCGGAATTAATCAGCCAATCAGATTGAGCTCGCATTCTATTGGCTGTTCCGATCAGCCAATAGAATGCGAGCTCAATCTGATTGGCTGATTGGATCAGCCAATCTGATTGAACTTGAATCTGATTGGCTGATTCCATCAGCCAATTAGAATTTTCCTACCTTAATTCCGATTGGCTGATAAAATCAGCCAATCGGAATCCGAGGGACGCCATCTTGGATGACGTCCCTTAAAGGAACCTTCATTCTGTTTTAGGGCGTCGGAAGAAGAGGATGGATCCGCACCGGAGGTCTTGAAGATGGAGCCGCTTGTTATCGGATGGAAGAAGATAGAAGATGCCGCTTGGATGAAGATGTTTGCCAGTCCGGATCTCCTCTTCTGCCCGGATAGGATGAAGACTTCTGCCCGATGATGGAATTCTTCAGCCGCCGCTTGGATCAAGACTTCAGCCGGAGGATGGACGTCTTCAGCCCCCGCTTGGGCTTGGATCAAGACTTCAGCCGGAGGATGGACGTCTTCAGCCCCCACTTGGGCTTGGATCAAGACTTCAGCCAGAGGATGGACGTTCAGCCCCCACTTGGGCTTGGATCAAGACTTCGGAGGCTCCTCTGGACGGATCGGTGAACCCGGCATGGTGAAGACAAGGTAGGAAGATCTTCAGGGGCTTAGTGTTAGGTTTATTTAAGGGGGGTTTGGGTTAGATTAGGGGTATGTGGGTGGTGGGTTGTAATGTTGGTGGGGGGTATTGTATATTTTTTTTTCCAGGCAAAAGAGCTGAATTCTTTGGGGCATGCCCCGAAAAAGGCCCTTTTAAGGGCTGGTAAGTTAAAAGAGCTTTTCTATTTTAATTTTAGAATAGGGTAGGGCATTTTTTTATTTTGGGGGGCTTTGTTATTTTATTAGAGTAGGTGTAATTAGTTTAAAATTGTTGTAATATTTTTCTAATGTTTGTAAATATTTTTTAATTTTTTATAATTTAGTTCTTTTCTATTTTTTGTACTTTAGTTAGTTTATTTCATTGTATTTAATTGTAGTTATTTGTAGTTAATTTATTTAATTAATTTAATGATAGTGTAGTGTTAGGTTTAATTGTAACTTAGGTTAGGATTTATTTTACAGGTAATTTTGTAATTATTTTAACTAGGTAGCTATTAAATAGTTATGAACTATTTAATAGCTATTGTACCTGGTTAAAATAAATACAAAGTTGCCTGTAAAATAAATATTAATCCTAAAATAGCTACAATATAATTATAATTTATATAGTAGCTATATTAGGGTTTATTTTACAGGTAAGTATTTAGCTTTAAATAGGAATAATTTATTTAATAAGAGTTAATTTATTTTGTTAGATTTAAATTATATTTAACTTAGGGGGGTGTTAGTGTTAAGGTTAGACTTAGCTTTAGGGGTTAATAAATTTATTAGAGTAGCGGTGAGGTCCGGTCGGCATATTAGGGGTTAATAATTGTAGGTAGGTGGAGGCGACGTTGGGGGCGGCAGATTAGGGGGCAGCAGATTAGGGGTTCATAGGGATAACGTAGGTTGCGGCAGTGTATGGAGAGGCAGATTAGGGGTTAAAAAAAATATGCAGGTGTCAGCGATAGCGGGGGCGGCAGATTAGGGGTTAATAAGTGTAAGGTTAGGGGTGTTTAGACTCTGGGTACATGTTAGAGTGTTAGGTGCAGACTTAGGAAGTGTTTCCCCATAGGAAACAATGGGGCTGCGTTAGGAGCTGAACGCTGCTTTTTTGCAGGTGTTAGGGTTTTTTCAGCTCAAACTGCCCCATTGTTTCCTATGGGGGAATCGTGCACGAGCACGTTTTTTAAGCTGGTCGCATCCGTAAGCACCGCTGGTATTGAGAGTTGCAGTGGCGGTAAATATGCTCTACGCTCCCTTTTTGAAGCCTAACGTAGCCCTTCTGTGAACTCTAAATACCAGCGGTATTTAAAAGGTGCGGGAGAAAAAAAGCATGCGTAGCTAACGCACCCCTTTGGCCGCAGAACTCTAAATCTAGCCGGTAGTTTATAAAGCTTATAACTTTGTTTAGATATTGGGGGGGGGGGGAATGATGAATTAAACTTATATTTATTTCATTCATTGAATATAATAGTTGATAGCAAATAGCGTAACTTTACCTTCACTTTAATGTTAGGTTCTTTTTAAGTGTAACTTAGTATTGGGGTTAATTTAGGGAGTGTTAGGTTAGGGGGCTTAGTAATTAAATTAGTTATTTGCATTGTGGGGGGTTGGCGGTTTAGGAGTTAATAGGTTAATTAGGTTTATTGCGATGTGGGGGTTTGGCGGTTTAGGGGGTTAATAGGTTAATTAGGTTTATTGCAATGTGGGGATTTGACGGTTTAGGAATTAATAGGTTATTTAGGTTTATTGCGATGTGGGTGTTTGTCGGTTTAGGGGTTAATATGTTAATTAGGTTTATTGCGATGTGGGGGTTTGTCGGTTTAGGGGTTAATAGGTTAATTAAGTTTATTGGGATGTCGGGGGTTGGTGGTTTAGGGCCTAATATTTTAATTATGTTATTTGCGGATTAGGGGTTAATTACTTTATTATTTTGCGATGTTGGTGGTTTCGGTGTTTGTTAATACTTATTGCGGGAGGTTAGTTGTTGTTTTTTATACTTCGTGTGGGCGGTTAGGTTTTTTTTATTACTTGCGGGCGGTTACGCGTTTTCTCATTGTTTCGTGTGGTTGCGTGTTTTTTTTTTTTAAAGACATTCTTTTGGCTACCTCGCCCAGCCAACATTCCTTTGAGGATGCGTGTGCAACTGGCGACGGCAATGGACGCATTACAAACGCGATTATAGTATAGATATATATATATGTATATATATGTGTGTGTGTTGATTATACATGTGCCTTTTATTTGTGGCATAAGTAGCAGAATATGCTATATTATTATGGTAAGCACCACTGGTGCTTATAAGGACAAGTGTATTAAATGCTCCTTGGGTTGTGATATCAGCATTTGTACCCATTAATACACCCCTAAAGATATGTCAGCCTTAATTGCCAGGTGCACTTTCTCAACAGATAATGAGCATGTGTAAAACAAAGCAAGGAGGATTCCAGGGATTGGCTTGTACATTTTTATCACTGACCTTTCAAGAAGGAGCATTTTTAAGACAAACCCATGGGCAATTCCTTGCACTGTGACAATACTCACCAACATCTAATTATCTCTCAATGTGCATTTTTTTTTGTATAATCCTATCTTTTCAAATTTGTTATTTCTTTATTTAAAACTAATATACACTCAAAATTAGGATTTTAACATGCATGTTTTACTTTCAATTAAAACAGGAAATCTTAACTGGACCAGTAATTTTGTGCATGTATGTGCACTTGTGTAATATGCCACATTTCCGCCTCACCGCTACTATCAGCCAAATTAATTTATTCCTGTTGCATCCTTGCTGAAGTAAGGCACAATAGTGTATTAAGGCTATGGAAGGAAATGAGCAGAGACAATATTTGGCTTTCTGATTTTCTTAAAAACTTATCTGTGTGCCTAATACTATTTTTTCTTTTTAAGTTTACCACACACATAATACACTGCTTTCCTGCACTTGTATTCATCTTAGGAATGTCTGGTCCTCATCCCACACACTTCCAAAGCCCTCACATGACTAAACACTGTTCTAATTGATTGCCCCTTGGCTTTTGGAATGCACTAACACAGAATAATAGCCAAACATCTAATCTACTATCACCACCTTCAAGGCGCATGTCAGTGTTCACCTACTCAGTAAAGCATTCCTGAAGATCCCCTTATTAAGTAAAATGACGCTTTTATATATATATATATATATATATATATATATATATATATATATATATATATATATATATGGAAATGAAGAAAATCCACTCTCTGGATTTAAAGGTTTTCAAAAAGCTTTACTGTGTGACGCTTTCACCCCTTCCTCAGACAAAAAATAGTGAACATTGAGACAATGTAAAGACATACAACTGCCTCCCCCCCTCAGTGCACCACCAATAACATGTGAGCCAGTATCCATTGCAATCAATTAGCTAATTAACCTCTAAGCCATATGCTAATTTCCTCATATGTCGCTAGGATACAGAGCAATACACCAAAAAAATACATCACCAAACACAAAAAGTAACATACTATATACATATATACACAAATATGATATCCATTCAATAGTGTATGATGTTTTAATACTTTTATAATTTTAGCTTAATACCTGTATGGGCCCTAATAAGTGCTCCTAACGTTTATAATGTTTAAAATGTATTGAACGTTTTTACCTGAGCAGCAGGGACAAGGGATGTGTCAGGGACTGTGATTTAACTCAATCTGGATGAACCGTATAGCGCAAATGTGTTAAGCCATATTGATGTACTTTACACGCCAAATATAGTGCATATATTATATACCCATAATGGGGTTTACCTTAACTGTATTACGGGAACGATGTGTAGGGAACCCAGGACGCCATCCATATCAGATGCGGTGCAAATCTCACCAACACTGTTTGCGGGTTAAAAGGGGGCGTGGCTTAGCCGACGTGTGTAACTAGGGTGATCACATTTCCAAACTGCCATTCAGGGACGCCCCCCTAAAAAAAAGATGATTTTGACACCTTTTTTTGTGCCAATTTTTGAAAGAAAGAAAGAAAAAAAAAGTGGTCACCAGTTTAGACTAGTGGGCTAGTGGAAATTGGGAGACATATATATATATATATATATATATATATATATATATATATATATATATATATATATATATATATATATATATATATATATATATACATATATATATATACAGTTTAATAAACAATTTAAAAATAAATTAAAAATAAAAATAAACCCTTTGGTATCTGAAGTTATTCATCTAAGACATATGTCATGAATTCACCGTTCATCGCCGTGTCGCCGCGGCTCCCGGATCTCTTCTGGGTTCCTACGTCACGTTGCTAGGCAACGTGACGCATTCTCTGACAACCCCTATGACGTGGCGGCCTCTCTCTGCCTTTAAATCTCGGCGGGAGATTTACTCGGTGCCCGTTTGTTCTCTCTTCTGCCGGTCCCTGTCTGAGTGAGTACAATCTTATGAAATCTGACCCTATCCTCCTTGACATTGTTTTGCCAATGCCTCTTGCTTCCAAATCTTGTTTGCCTGCTAACCTGCCTAAAGGACATTATCATTTGTTTGCGGACACCTGCTTAAAGGGACATTATCTTTGTTTGCTTTAATCCTGCTAATAAGGACATTATCATTTGTTTGCTTACAATCTTGCTTAAAAGGACATTATCATTTGTTTGCTTACAATCTTGCTTAAAAGGACATTATCATTTGTTTGCTGACACCTGCTTAAAGGGACATTATCTTTGTTTGCTTTAATCCTGCTAATAAGGACATTATCATTTGCTTGCTTACAATCTTGCTTGAAAGGACATTATCATTTGTTTGCTTACAATCTTGCTTAAAAGGACATTATCATTTGTTTGCGGACACTTGCTTAAAGGGACTTTATCTTTGTTTGCTTTAATCCTGCTAATAAGGACATTATCATTTCTTTGCTGACAATCCTGCTTAAAAGGACATTAACATTTGTTTGCGGACACCTGCTTAAAGGGACTTTATTTTTGTTTGCTTTATTTCTGCTAAAAGGACATTATTATTTTGTTTGCTAACAACCTGCTTAAAGGGACATTCTTAGTTTGTTGCAAACCTGCAAGAAAGAAGCATATTCATTTATCCACTATCAACCTGCTTAAAGGGACATAAGCTTTGTTTGTTTCTATTTTCCTGAGAAAGGAACGCTATCTCCTGTAAATCAATTCTATCCTCAAGAAGATATTTTGAATTACTATTCTTTTGGGAAGTTCTGATACCCTGCTTATTTTGTTTCCTGAGTGGGTCACATCCTGGATATTTCTCAGTGTGCTACCGTGTGTTTTAATATCCACGCTAACAGTTGGGTTAAATCCTGAACTGACTAAATACGGCTGACATTACAAACGGGCCATAAATGGACCCCACTGAATTATCCATGGCCGTGACTCACCAGGGACAGTTACTGGGATCTCATGCTACCCACTTGCAATCCTTGGATACTAAGCTGGATCAAATCACTACATTATTACAGAGCTTGGTTGCTCCTATCCCTCCCAATCCTAACATTGAGGCATCTCCTCCTCCTATTCCCAACAACCAATCACAAGGACATTTGAGTCCTAGGATTCCTCTTCCAGATAAATATGATGGGAATCCTGAAGATTGTAGGGGTTTTTTGAATCAATGTCGACTTCACTTTCGTAACAGTCCTACCCTTTTTGCTACTCCCTCATCTCGGATTACATTCCTTATTTCCTTTATGAAAGGAAGAGCTTTGGCCTGGGTATCACCTCTGTTAGAAAAAGATGATCTTATACTTCAGGATGTGGATGCTTTTCTTTCTGTTTTTTCTAACGTGTTTGACAAACCTGGAAGGACTTCCGCTGCTGAAGCTTCTCTATTAGACCTACGTCAGGGTGGTCAATCAGTGTCTCAATATGCCATTGAGTTCCGCACTCTTGCATCTGAAACTAATTGGAATCAGGGAGCTCTTAGAGCAGCTTTTCGCAAAGGACTTTCAGAACGTCTCAAAGATTAATTGGTGTATCGGGAACTTCCAGACTCCCTAGAAGCCTTAATAAATCTTTGCATCAGTCTTGATTCTAGATATCGTGAACGCCAACAAGAAAGAGAAAGAAATCAGAGGTCCTCAACTCGAACTCCTTTTCGTCTGGCTCCTCGTTTTTCTAACCCGGTAACAACTGCCTCTCCTTCTCCTGATCAAGCTGAACCTATGGAAGTAGGAACCATAAAATTAACCGAAACTGAGCGTTTGAGAAGACGTTCTCTTGGCCTGTGTCTATACTGTGGCCTTAAAGGGCATTTATTAAGGGATTGTCCTACCAGGCCAGTAAAAGCCAGGGCTTAACTTCTGTCCAGGGAACTAAGTTAAACCAAAAACAAGTTCATTCCCTATATAATAAACTCTTTGTTCCTGTAACCCTTCAATTGGGTGATAACAAGATTCATACCCAAGCTCTTATTGATTCTGGTGCTGGAGGAGTGTTCATTGACTCCACTTTTGTGTCTACTCACACTATTCCCTTACTAAGAAAGAAGTTTTCAGTTTCCGTCTCTACTGTTAGTGGAGATCCTTTGGGTTCCGGACTCATCCAGTTTACTACTATACCCATACTTTTTTCTGTCGGAGTACTTCATTGTGAGAGGATATGTTTTGATGTGATTACTACTCCTCAATTTCCCATAATCCTGGGTCTTCCTTGGCTTCAGTTACATAATCCTACCTTTTCTTGGACCCATGGTGAACTCACCTCCTGGGGATTATCTTGCCATACTAACTGTCTTCAACCACTTACTAAAATACCACTCACTATTGCTCTTACTACCGACACTTCTGGTCCTCTACCTACGCAGTATCAAGATTTTGTCGATGTCTTTTCTAAAAAAGAAGCAGAACGTCTTCCTCCTCATCGTTCATTTGATTGCCCTATTGATCTTCTCCCTGGAGCTCCTTATCCTCGAGGCAAAACTTACCCACTTTCTAGGCCTGAAAATGTAGCCTTGGAAGAATATATCAAAGATAATTTGGCCAGAGGATTCATTCGACCCTCCTCTTCTCCTGTAGGGGCTGGGTTCTTCTTTGTGGGAAAGAAGGATGGCGGACTGCGACCTTGTATCGATTACAGAGGGTTAAATCAAATTACCATCAAGAACAGTTATCCTTTACCCCTAATACCTGAATTATTCACATATCTTCAAGGTTCCACCATTTTTACCAAGCTCGATCTCCGTGGAGCATACAATCTTATCCGTATGCGCAAGGGTGATGAGTGGAAGACAGCCTTTAACACTCGATTTAGGCATTATGAGTATCTTGTCATGCCGTTTGGGCTGTGTAATGCCCCTGCTGTTTTTCAACACTTCGTGAATGAGATTTTTCGGGATTTCTTGAATATTTTTGTTATCATTTACCTTGACGATATATTAATTTTTTCTCAAAACTACCAAGATCATATACATCACGTCAGGAAAGTACTTCAACGTTTAAGAGATAACCATCTATTTGCCAAACTGGAGAAATGTTCTTTTCATCAAAGGTCCATTCCCTTTTTGGGATATGTAATCTCTGAATCAGGATTTGAAATGGATCCAACTAAACTCTCTGCCATTTTGGAGTGGCCTAAACCTGATTCTCTTAAAGCTCTGCAACGTTTCCTGGGATTTGCCAGTTATTACAGGAAATTCATCAAAGGTTTTGCTACTATAACGTCACCTCTTTCGTCTCTCACCAGGAAAGGACAAAACTGTAAAGATTGGCCTCCTGAAGCTGTTGAAGCTTTTGATTCTCTCAAAAAAGCTTTCTCTTCTGCACCTATCCTGCGTCACCCAAATCCGGATTTTCAATTTATTCTTGAAGTGGATGCTTCTTCAGTTGCTGCTGGGGCTGTTCTTTCCCAACTTATACCTGACACAGGAAAGATCCACCCTGTGGGATTCTTCTCCAAGAAATTTTCTCCTTCTGAATTAAATTATGATGTAGGTAATAAGGAGTTACTTGCTATTAAAATGGCACTGGATGAATGGAGGCATTGGTTGGAAGGCACTTCTTTGCCGTTTACTATACTCACAGATCATAAAAACCTTCTCTATCTTCAAACGGCCAAACGACTGAACTCCAGACAAGCACGTTGGTCTTTGTTCTTCTCACGTTTTCATTACAATCTGTCTTATATTCCCGGTTCTAAGAACATCAAGGCTGACGCCCTTTCCAGACAATTTCAAGATACTTCAACTCCTGAATCTGGTACCATACTTCAACCTCATAAAGTCTTAGCCCAGTTATCAACCTCGTGGTTACATGACTTACAATCTGCTCAAAAGGATCTTCCTTTGTCTTGCAAACCTCCTGATGGCCTACTCTTTGTTCCTAAACGTCTTTGTTCCAAGATTCTATATTGGGCTCACGACAGTCCTCTCTCTGGACATCCTGGCATCAGTAACACCGCTCGAAGGCTCAAGCAACATGTCTGGTGGCCTACTCTGTCTCAAGATGTTACAGATTATGTCTCAGTATGTACACAGTGTGCCAGCAATAAGACTCCTCGTCAACTTCCCTCCGGTTTGCTTCAACCGTTACCCATTCCTCATCAGCCTTGGACCCATTTATCCATGGATTTTATTACCGATCTTCCTCTTTCAGCTGGAAACAACACTATCTGGGTGGTTGTTGACAGGTTCACTAAGACAGCTCACTTCATTCCTTTACCTGGTTTACCATCTGCCAAAAGACTTTCCGAACTTTTTCTCTTACACATTGTGAGATTACATGGCTTCCCTCTGAACATTGTTTCGGATAGAGGAGTACAATTTGTTTCTCGGTTTTGGAGATCACTCTGCAAACACTTTGGAACAACTATCTCTTTGTCTACTTCACATCATCCGGAGTCTAATGGCCAAACCAAAAGGGTTAACCAGTGCCTTGAAACTTATTTGAGGCATTATGTGGATCATCATCATTCTAATTGGACTGGTTACCTTCCACTAGCAGAATTGGCTCATAACACACGTTACAACTCCTCTCTTCGGACCTCTCCTTTTCATGCAGCCTATGGATTTCAACCCAGAACGTTACCTCTACACACCTCTTCCACTGAAAATCCTGCTTCTGATCTATCCGCCAGGAGGTTAACTCGTCATTGGAAGAAGATACGCCTTCTTCTTTCCAAGGCTTCTGAACGTTATAAGTTCTATTCTGATCTTCGGCGACGGAGGGCTCCCAAATATCGGCCTGGCGATAAGGTTTGGGTTTCTTCACGTCATCTTCGCCTCAAACAGCGTTCCACCAAATTGGGACCACGAAATGTGGGTCCTTTCCGAATACTGGGTCAAGTATGTCCTACTGCTTACCGAATTGCTCTGCCCAAGACCCTCAAAGCCCATCCGGTATTTCACGTATCTCTTTTGAAACCTGTATTATCTAATAGGTATTCTAAACCTCTGCTCAAACCTCCACCTCTTTTGATTCATGGCCAACCTGAATTTGAGGTCAGTCACATCCTGGATTCCAAACTTCGTGGTAAGAAACTGTATTATCTCATTCATTGGAAAGGTTATCCTGTTACAGAACGATCCTGGGAACCTGCCCGGCAGGTGCGTGCCCCTACCTTAATTAAGGCCTTTCACAAGTTCCACCCTACTAGGCCTGGTCCTGTCCCCCGGAGGGGTCCTTGAGGGGGGGTGATGTCATGAATTCACCGTTCATCGCCGTGTCGCCGCGGCTCCCGGATCTCTTCTGGGTTCCTACGTCACGTTGCTAGGCAACGTGACGCATTCTCTGACAACCCCTATGACGTGGCGGCCTCTCTCTGCCTTTAAATCTCTGCGGGAGATTTACTCGGTGCCCGTTTGTTCTCTCTTCTGCCGGTCCCTGTCTGAGTGAGTACAATCTTATGAAATCTGACCCTATCCTCCTTGACATTGTTTTGCCAATGCCTCTTGCTTCCAAATCTTGTTTGCCTGCTAACCTGCCTAAAGGACATTATCATTTGTTTGCGGACACCTGCTTAAAGGGACATTATCTTTGTTTGCTTTAATCCTGCTAATAAGGACATTATCATTTGTTTGCTTACAATCTTGCTTAAAAGGACATTATCATTTGTTTGCTTACAATCTTGCTTAAAAGGACATTATCATTTGTTTGCTGACACCTGCTTAAAGGGACATTATCTTTGTTTGCTTTAATCCTGCTAATAAGGACATTATCATTTGCTTGCTTACAATCTTGCTTGAAAGGACATTATCATTTGTTTGCTTACAATCTTGCTTAAAAGGACATTATCATTTGTTTGCGGACACTTGCTTAAAGGGACTTTATCTTTGTTTGCTTTAATCCTGCTAATAAGGATATTATCATTTCTTTGCTGACAATCCTGCTTAAAAGGACATTAACATTTGTTTGCGGACACCTGCTTAAAGGGACTTTATTTTTGTTTGCTTTATTTCTGCTAAAAGTACATTATTATTTTGTTTGCTAACAACCTGCTTAAAGGGACATTCTTAGTTTGTTGCAAACCTGCAAGAAAGAAGCATATTCATTTATCCACTATTAACCTGCTTAAAGGGACATAAGCTTTGTTTGTTTCTATTTTCCTGAGAAAGGAACGCTATCTCCTGTAAATCAATTCTATCCTCAAGAAGATATTTTGAATTACTATTCTTTTGGGAAGTTCTGATACCCTGCTTATTTTGTTTCCTGAGTGGGTCACGTCCTGGATATTTCTCAGTGTGCTAGCGTGTGTTTTAATATCCACGCTAACAGTTGGGTTAAATCCTGAACTGACTAAATACGGCTGACAACATAGAAAAGAAAAAAACATTTTAAATCTTTTTCTAAACACATCCCCTGAATGTGATTCTATTGTAAATTCATGTAATAGCCAAATATTACCTAATAGCAGCCAGCCATATATTTCAGTCCTATTGTCTCTCCCAAATAAAATATAAAATAGCCATAGCGTATTTCATGTATAAAAGTGCTGAGTGCACTGCTGACTAGGGTTGCACCGATACCAGAAGGACAAGACAAATACACACCATAAATTCTCTGAGAGCTCACTTTCTGTACGACCCGTGGGTTTGCGAGTTGCGACTCCAGAAGTCCAGGGCAGGCTCCACCCACGTCATTCCACGGCACATACACTATGGCCTCTAGTTATCAACGTGTCTACTTACCTGCCTTCGCCGGCCCAATACGCCCG
Source organism: Bombina bombina (assembly GCF_027579735.1). Lineage (NCBI taxonomy): Eukaryota > Metazoa > Chordata > Amphibia > Anura > Bombinatoridae > Bombina > Bombina bombina. Next base: position 118,461,509 of record NC_069504.1, read on the forward strand.
CCTAAGTTCGCCTACCATCGCCGCCGCTGACCTGAATAAGCTCGCCAAAGTTATCAAAAAAAGCTGTCAAAAAGCCGTGCACCAAGTACGGGGCGATGAGCAGCGGACTGTGATAGTTATCACTCATCCGATCTTGCTGCTCTTCGGCTTTTTCCCAGCTTTATTGATAAGCTGTCACTAAGCACCCACACTAAACTACACTGTTCTACCCCCTATACCTGTGCCCCCGGAGCCCCCCGCAACTAAATAAAGTTATTAACCCCTAAACCGCCACTCCTAGACCCCGCCGCAACTATAATAAATGTATTAACACCTAAACCGGAGCCCACCGCCACTCTAATAAACTGATTAACCCCTAAACCGCTGCTCCCGGAGCCCACCGCCACTCTAATAAACTGATTAACCCCTAAACTGCCACTCCCGGACCCTGCCACCACCTACATAATACCTATTAACCCCTATCCTGCCCCCTATACCGCCACCACCTATAATAAATTTATTAACCCCTATCCTGCCGATCCCGTACCCCGCTGTAACTAAATAAATTGTTTAACCCCTAAACTGCCGCTCCCGGACCCCGCCGCCACCTATATTAAACTTATTAACCCCTAATCTGCCCCCCGCTACACCGTTGCCACCTATAATAAATTTAATAACCCCTATCCTGCCCCCCTATACCGCCGCAACCTATAATACAATTATTAACCCCTAAACCTAAGTCTAACACTAACCCTAACACCCCCCTAACTTAAATATTAATTAAATAAATCTAAATAAATATCATTCTTATTAAATTAGTTATTCCTATTTAAAACTAAATACTTACCTATAAAATAAACCCTAATATAGCTACAATATTACTAATAATAATATTGTAGCTATTTTAGGATTTATTTTTATTTTACAGGCAAATTTGAATTTATTTTAACTAGGCACAATAGCTATTAAATAGTTATTAACTATTTAATAGCTACCTAGTTAAAATAAAGACAAATTTACCTGTAAAATAAAAACTAACCTAAGTTACAATTACACCTAACACTACACTATCATTAACTAAATTATTCCTATTTAAAAATAAATACTTACCTGTAAGATAAACCCTAAGATAGCTACAATGTAATTAATAATTACATTGTAGCTATTTTAGGATTTATATTTATTTTACAGGTAACTTTGTATTTATTTTAACTAGGTACAATCTTTATTAAATAGTTATTAACTATTTAATAACTACCTAGCTAAAAGAAATACAAAATTACCTGTAAAATAAATCCTAACCTAAGTTACAATTAAACCTAACACTACACTATCATTAAATAAATTAAATTAATTATCTACAAATACCTACAATTAAATACAATTAAATAAACTAACTAAAGTACAAAAAATAAAAAAAACTAAGTTACAAAAAATAAAAAAATATTACAAGATTTTTAAGCTAATTACACCTAATCTAAGCCCCCTAATAAAATTACAAAGCCCCCCAAAATAAAAAATGCCCTACCCTATTCTAAATTACGAAAGTTAACAGCTCTATTACCTTACCAGCCCTTAAAAGGGCCTTTTGCGGGGCATGCCCCAAAGTATTCAGCTCTTTTGCATGTTAAAAAAAATACAACCCCCCCAACATTAAAACCCACCATCCACATACCCCTACTCTAACCCAAACCTCCCTTAAATAAACCTAACACTACCCCCCTGAAGATCATCCTACCTTTAGCCGTCTTCAGCCAGCCGACCACCGATGGAACAGAAGAGGACATCCGCAGCGGCCGAAGTCTTCATCCAAGGGGAGCTGAAGAGGTCTTCCATCCGATAGAAGTCTTCATCCAGGCGGCGTCTTCAATCTTCATCCATCCGGAGCGGAGCCATCTTCAAAGCAGCCGACGCGGAGCCATCTTCATCCACCGACGCCTACTCGCTGAATGAATATTCCTTTAAGTGACGTCATCCAAGATGGCGTCCCTCGAATTCCGATTGGCTGATAGGATTCTATCAGCCAATCGGAATTAAGGTAGGAAAAATCTGATTGGCTGATCCAATCAGCCAATCAGATTCAAATTCAATCCGATTGGCTGATCCAATCAGCCAATCAGATTGAGCTTGCATTCTATTGGCTGTTCCGATCAGCCAATTGCTGATTGCATCAGCCAATCAGATTTTTCCTACCTTAATTCCGATTGGCTGATAGAATACAGTTTGTTCATTCCGGGACTATGCAGTGTCCCCCTGGGACCCCGGAACAGACCTTTAAAATACGGGACTGTCCGGGACCGTGGTCACCCTAGTGTAACATGTGACACCCAGTGGATCCAATAATCACAACACAGTAGTAACCGTAGCCTTGTGCTTAGTTACAAACTCAATCTAGTGGGAACAAAAGATGGGCTAGACCTCTGTCAACGATACCTTGCTTTATAAATGTTATCTGGCTATATGGTTAAAGGACATGAAGTAATGGCAGTCTATACACAATATATGCATAAGAATCCACACCATCTACAGGAAAATAACTGATTAGCCCTCACAACAGCATATGCGCATGAGTGTATTTTAAGCTGTTGCCAACAAATCATACGGTAATTTCAAAATACAATCTACATTAGTTCAATGTTAAGAGGGAAACAGACAAAACAATGTTACTAAAGTGGCAAGTTATGCACAAATAGGGTTGCTGTACTAGCTCATAAAACTACACCTGCTGTTAAAACAGCTCACCCCTATCTCATGTATCAAATAGCATAACTAAGAGGATATGTTAAAATGCTAGCACCAGCCAAATTCATGGATATAGCTACATACAAACTAGCAACTGTATAACAATTTATATAACAAAGTTTAAACAGTCATATTAGAGCAGCCAAGGTTGTAGGAAATATATAAGTGTACTATATATGTGTAAATTCCACACAATGACATAAACATTGCAAGTGGTAAGACCGTAAGGGGTATTACAGGGAGCAATGCCAATCAATATTGGCATTGAGACCCCTTGGATGTAGTGTATCCAATCTGAAGGTCCATCTGGCCTCAACCTGCAGCAATTTCTTCTTCCTGTCATCCCCTCGACCAAGGGGGGGGGGGCATGGTCTATCAATATAAATATTTATTCCTTGACAGTATGTTTGACCTCTAGGAAATGGCGTGTGACCGGATGATCAGTCTTTTTAGTCCCCAAAGTTGCCCTGATCACACTTCAGTGATTGGCCATTCTCTTCATAATATCATCATTAGTCTTTCCCACATAAAATTTCCCACAGACACAGCTGAATAGGTGGACCACAAACTTAGTTGAGCATGTCATGTAGTGTCGGATTTTATACTGTTTATTGCTATGTGGGTGCCTGAATGTTGAGCCTTGTATCATGGCACTGCATGTCGTGCAACTAGGCCATCTGTATGATCCATGTTTCTTCATCCTCAGCCACTTGTCCTGTTTATAGCAATGTGTTGGTGTCAGTTTTCATCAAGAGGTCTTTCAGATTGTTGTTCCTTTTATGACCCATCCTTGGTTCCGTGCTCCCTGTAAACGGTAAGCTGGGGTCAGTCCGAAGAACCCACCAGTTCTTCTGTATACTATTTGCTAGTAGATGGGATGTAGGACCAAATGTAGTGGTCATTGTAACCCTCTGCTCTGTGTCACGTCTCTCCTTACCAGCAAGTAAAGATTTTTGATCCACTCTAATGACATCTTCCTTAATGGCTTTAATCATTAGTTCAGCATATCCTCTCTTCAGGATTTTTTTCAGACATCTCCTGTACTTGCATGGATGCCTTATCTGGTAATGTGTTGTTCCTCATCAACCCGGTTAGTTGGGCTTTAGGGATAGCCCTAATGAGTGACCTGGGATGATTACTGGTAGCCAGAAGGATTGAATTGCAGTCTGTAGACTTCTGATATAGAGTAGTAGCCAATTTTGTTTCATTCTTGAATATCCTAAGATCCAAAAAGTCAATCCTTTCGTCACTGAACACAAGTTTGAAATTCACTGGAGTCATCATGGAATTGAGTTCGGAGATGTCTTTATATTGTCTCAATGTTCACTATTTTTTTGTCTGGGGAAGGGGTGAAAGCCTCGAAACGTCACACAGTAAAGCTTTTTTGAAACTTTTAAATCCAGAGAGTGCATTTTCTTAATTTCCTTATTGTATCCTTGATGCACCCTGGTGTGAATATCACTGAGTTTGCAAGAGTTTGTGAGAGTGCTGCAATCTTCAAATTTGATATATATATATATATATATATATATATATATATATATATATATATATATATATATATATATATATATATATATATTTTTTTTTTTTTCAATAGCAGTTGCCTGGGTGCTTCCTTAAGGCCATACATATATAATGCTCAAATTGAAGGGCACTCACAGGTCTTTTATCAAATCTTGTTTAATGTTAATTATCCAAGTACAAATTACAATAATTACAAGACTTTTAATTTGTACTTGGATAATTAACATTACACAAGATTTGATAAAAGATCTATATACAGTATACATATATATATATATATATATATATATATATATATATATATATATATATATATATATATATATATATATATATGTATAGATTTATAAAACTAAATGATCACAAGGGTTACTTAATGTTCTGTGCATGTGAAATGTGTTTACCTATATTTTTTCATCTTTTTAATACCTGCAGCTATTTAAATACTATTCCATTAGGATTGCATGTTTATCTTAAAGGGACATGAAACCCAACATTTTTTTCACCATGATTTAGATAGACAGAGAATACAATTTTAAACAACTTTCTAATTTACTTCTATTATCACATTTTCTTTGTTCTCTTGGTAGCTTCTGTTGATCAGGGACATAAGCTCAGGAGTGTGCACATGTCTAGAACACTATATGGCAGCAGTTTTGTAAGAATGTTATCCATTTGCAAGTGCACTATATGGCAGCACTATTTCCTGCCATGTGGTGCTCCAGACACCTACCTAGGTATCTCCTCAACAAAGAATATGGTGGGAACAGAGCATATTTGTTAATAGAAATAAATTGAATTACAAAAATGTATTTTGGTGTTTCAATTACCTTTATTTCACCAAAGCTTCAGTTTAAAGGGAATTTCCAGCCACAATTGGAATTCACATGGAAGCATTTAGGTTTTGAATAGAAGCATGTTTATAATATATAAGGCCTAGATTTAGAGTTGGGCGGTAGCCGTGAAAACCAGCGTTAGAGGCTCCTAACGCTGGTTTTTAATGCCCTCAGGTATTTGGAGTCAGTGATTAAAGGGTCTAACGCTCACTTTCCAGCCGCGACTTTTCCATACCGCAGATCCCCTTACGTCAATTGCGTATCCTATCTTTTCAATGGGATCTTTCTAACGCCGGTATTTAGAGTCGTGGCTGGAGTGAGAGTTAGAACTCTAACGACAAGACTCCAGCCGCAGAAAAAAGTCAGTAGTTAAGAGCTTTCTGGGCTAACGTCGGTTCATAAAGCTCTTAACTACTGTGCTCTAAAGTACACTAACACCCATAAACTACCTATGTACCCCTAAACCGAGTTCCCCCCACATCGCCGCCACTCGATTAAATTTTTTTAACCCCTAATCTGCCGACCGCCACCTACGTTATACTTATGTACCCCTAATCTGCCGAGCAGACCGCACCGCTACTATAATAAAGTTATTAACCCCTAATCCGCCTACCTCCCGCCTCACTAACCCTATAATAAATAGTATTAACCCCTAATCTGCCCTCCCTAACATCGCCGACACCTAACTTCAAACAATAACCCCTAATCTGCCGCCCGGAGCTCACCGCTATTCTAATACATTTTTTAACCCCTAAAGCTAAGTCTAACCCTAACACTAACACCCCCCTAAGTTAAATATAATTTAAATCTAACGAAAAAAATTAACTCTTATTAAATAAATTAATCCTATTTAAAGCTAAATACTTACCTGTAAAATAAACCCTAATATAGCTACAATATAAATTATAATTACATTGTAGCTATTTTGTAGCTATTACAGGCAACTTTGTAATTATTTTAACCAGGTACAATAGCTATTAAATAGTTAAGAACTATTTAATAGTTACCTAGTTAAAATAATAACAAAATTACCTGTAAAATAAATCCTAACCTAAGTTACAATTAAACCTAACACTACACTATCAATAAATTAATTAAATAAAATACCTACAATTATCTACAATTAAACCTAACACTACACTATCAATAAATAAATTAAATACAATTCCTACACATAAATAAAATTAAATAAACTAACTAAAGTACAAAAAATAAAAAAGAACTAAGTTACAAAAAATAAAAAAATATTTACAAACATTAGAAAAATATTACAACAATTTTAAACTAATTACACCTACTCTAAGCCCCCTAATAAAATAACAAAGCCCCCCAAAATAAAAAAATGCCCTACCCTATTCTAAATTACAAAAGTTCAAAGCTCTTTTACCTTACCAGCCCTTAAAAGGGCCCTTTGCGGGGCATGCCCCAAAAAATTCATCTCTTTTGCCTGTAAAAAAAAACATACAATACCCCCCTCCAACATTACAACCCACCACCCACATACCCCTAATCTAACCCAAACCCCCCTTAAATAAACCTAACACTAAGCCCCTGAAGATCTTCCTACCTTGTCTTCACCTTGCCGGGTTCACCGATCGATCCAGAAGAGCTCCTCCGATGTCTTGATCCAAGCCCAAGCGGAGGGCTGAAGATGTCCATGATCCGACTGAAGTCTTCATCCAAGCGGGAGCTGAAGAGGTCCATGATCCGGCTGAAGTCTTCATCCAAGCGGGAGCTGAAGAGGTCCATGAACCGGCTGAAGTCTTCTATCAAGCGGCATCTTCAATCTTCTTTCTTCCAATCAGATTGAGCTCGCATTCTATTGGCTGTTCCGATCAGCCAATAGAATGCGAGCTCAATCTGATTGGCTGATTGGATCAGCCAATCGGATTGAACTTGATTCTGATTGGCTGATTCCATCAGCCGATCAGAATATTTCTACCTTAATTCCGATTGGCTGATAGAATCCTATCAGCTAATCGGAATTCGAGGGACGCCATCTTGGATGACATCCCTTAAAGGAACCGTCATTCGTCGGGAAGTCGTCTGTGAAGATGGATGTTCCGCATCGGCGGGATGAACATGGATCCGGAAGAAAGAAGATTGAAGATGCCGCTTGATAGAAGACTTCAGCCGGTTCATGGACCTCTTCAGCTCCCGCTTGGATGAAGACTTCAGCCGGATCATGGACCTCTTCAGCTCCCGCTTGGATGAAGACTTCAGTCGGATCATGGACATCTTCAGCCCCCCGCTTGGGCTTGGATCAAGACATCGGAGGAGCTCTTCTGGATCGATCGGTGAACCCGGCGAGGTGAAGACAAGGTAGGAAGATCTTCAGGGGCTTAGTGTTAGGTTTATTTAAGGGGGGTTTGGGTTAGATTAGGGGTATGTGGGTGGTGGGTTGTAATGTTGGGGGGGGGTATTGTATGTTTTTTTTACAGGCAAAAGAGCTGAATTTTTGGGGCATGCCCCGCAAAGGGCCCTTTTAAGGGCTGGTAAGGTAAAAGAGCTTTGAACTTTTGTAATTTAGAATAGGGTAGGGCATTTTTTTATTTTGGGGGGCTTTGTTATTTTATTAGGGGGCTTAGAGTAGGTGTAATTAGTTTATAATTGTTGTAATATTTTTCTAATGTTTGTAAATATTTTTTTATTTTTTGTAACTTAGTTCTTTTTTATTTTTTGTACTTTAGTTAGTTTATTTAATTTTATTTATTTGTAGGAATTGTATTTAATTTATTTATTGATAGTGTAGTGTTAGGTTTAATTGTAGATAATTGTAGGTATTTTATTTAATTAATTTATTGATAGTGTAGTGTTAGGTTTAATTGTAACTTAGGTTAGGATTTATTTTACAGGTAATTTTGTTATTATTTTAACTAGGTAACTATTAAATAGTTCTTAACTATTTAATAGCTATTGTACCTGGTTAAAATAATTACAAAGTTGCCTGTAAAATAAATATTAATCCTAAAATAGCTACAATGTAATTATAATTTATATTGTAGCTATATTAGGGTTTATTTTACAGGTAAGTATTTAGTTTTAAATAGGATTAATTTATTTAATAAGAGTTAATTTTTTTCGTTAGATTTAAATTATATTTAACTTAGGGGGGTGTTAGTGTTAGGGTTAGACTTAGCTTTAGGGGTTAAAAAATTTATTAGAATAGCGGTGAGCTCCGGTCGGCAGATTAGGGGTTAATACTTGAAGTTAGGTGTCGGCAATGTTAGGGAGGGCAGATTAGGGGATAATACTATTTATTATAGGGTTAGTGAGGCGGGAGGGAGGCGGATTAGGGGTTAATACATTTATTATAGTAGCGCTCAGGTCCGGTCGGCAGATTAGGGGTTAATAAGTGTAGTTAGGTGGAGGCGACGTTGGGGGCGGCAGATTAGGGGTTAATAAATATAATATAGGGGTCGGCGGTGTTAGGGGCAGCAGATTAGGGATACATAGGGATAATGTAAGTAGCGGCGGTTTACGGAGCGGCAGATTAGGGGTTAAAAAAAATATGCAGGTGTCAGCGATAGGGGGGTCGGCAGATTAGGGGTTAATAAGTGTAAGGTTAGGGGTGTTTAGACTCGGGGTACATATTAGGGTGTTAGGTGCAGACATAGGAAGTGTTTCCCCATTGGAAACAATGGGGCTGCGTTAGGAGCTGAACGCAGCTTTTTTGCAGGTGTTAGGTTTTTTTTCAGCTCAAACAGCCCCATTGTTTCCTATGGGGGAATCGTGCACAAGCACGTTTTTGAGGCTGGCCGCGTCCGTAAGCACCGCTGGTATCTAGAGTTGCAGTGGCGGTAAATTATGCTCTACGCTCCCTTTTTGGAGCCTAACGCACTGAAAACCCTGCCATTCTGTAAACTCTAAATACCAGCGGTATTTAAAAGGTGCGGGGGAAAAAAAGCATGCGTAGCTAACGCACCCCCTTGGCCGCAAAACTCTAAATCTAGGCGTAAATGTATTAGCAAAAATGCTTCTAATAAAAGCTATAGTTGTTTCAAAAGTGTATTTAAGTATGCACCGTGCACCAGCATTTTAAACACAGCATTTTCTCAGAGAGCCTAAGGTGCTTCTACCATATTTTAATGACTAAATGTGTTAATTGCTGAGATGATACAATCCCCACTTGCACTCTGAGCAGCAGCAGAATTTGAAATGTAGGTGCACTGAGAATATCTAGCTATACTTCACATGCACGTGCAGAGAAAAATGTTAACCCTAAAACAGTGATAACTTTTGCTAGAAGCATTTTTGCAAATACATTTATAGTGCAAATATGTTTCTATTTAAAGATGTAATTCTTCTGCATTTCAATTTTGACTTGAATGTCCCTTTAACAGTGATGCAGATTCAGCTTTGCACTTTATTATTTTGCTTTACATTGTTTATGGTTTCAAATACAGGTGGCCCTCGTTTTACAACGGTTCAATTTACACCGTTTCAGAATAACAACCTTTTTTTTCCAGTCATGTGACTGCTATTGAAAAGCATTGAGAAGCAGTGCATTTATTAAAATAGCCAGTAGGTGGAGCTGTCCGCTTGTGTTGCAGCAAAGCCAAGCAAGCTGAAATTAATCAGTTTAACCAGACCTGAGCTATCAAGCAGATTTCAAAGGACAAAGATCTCCCTGTCTATAAATCAGTCTAGATTGGAATGCATAGAAAGAACTGTTTGCAGAAAAATGTAAGTGAAGTCTGTGTTGTGTGATTATTTTATTAGGTTTAAAATGCTGTTTAGCAAATGTTTTCTTCATTTAACTTAGTTTAATTATATATTCTGTGTTGTATGATTATTTTATTAGGTCTATAATGCTGTTTAGCATTTAAAGTCTTCATTTCAAAGCTTTAAAAATAACGTATTAGGTGTTACTTATGACAATTTTGAGAGGGGCCTGGAACCTAACTCCCTCACTTCCCATTGGCTTACATTATAAACTGGGTTTCAATTTACAACGGTTTCGATTTACAACCATTCCTTCTGGAACCTAACCCCGGCGTAAACTGAGGGCTACCTGTATCACAAAATAATATTTTATGCCAACAGCTGGACAAGCTATTCATTCCAGAATTTTGGAAGTGTCTTTTCATATAGCCACAGACATTAATAAAAGAATGGGTGATAACATCTATTAGGCAAAGAAATTCTAGGAGCTAATGTATATGTTGTATTGCTGTATTGAACTTTCATGTTGCCACATCAAGTGAATTCACCAAGTCAGTGTACAAAAAGATCGGCTGCTATGTGATCAATTGTAAATATTGAGCTCAGTATCTTGCTGCTCTCAGAAATTAGTGAACTGGAAATTCTGCAAGACGAGATTGTAAATACAGTATGAGTCAGCATAACTCCTCTTCTCACCTGCTAAAACTTAATTTATTAGCAATATTCATTTGGTTGGGTGATTACATTTATATAGTATCTCAGAGAGAAGCATAATATGTTCTTTCTTTCATGTAATTGGCAAGAGTCCATGAGCTAGTGACGTATGGGATATACAATCCTACCAGGAGGGCCAAAGTTTCCCAAACCTCAAAATGCCTATAAATACACCCCTCAAGAGTCACCAAACCCACAATTCAGTTTTACAAACTTTGCCTCCTATGGAGGTGGTGAAGTAAGTTTGTGCTAAGATTTCTACATTGATATGCGCTTCTCAACATTTTGAAGCCCGATTCCTCTCAGAGTACAGTGAATGTCAGAGGGTTGTGAAGGGAGTATCACCTATTGAATGCAATGGTTTTCCTCGTGGGAGATCTATTTCATAGGTTCTCTGTTATCGGTCGTAGAGATCCATCTCCTACCTCCCTTATTCAGACGATATACTCTCATATTCCATTACCTCTACTGATAACCGTTTCAGTACTAGTTTGGCTATCTGCTATATGTGGATGGGTGTCTTTCAGTAAGTATGTTTTCATTACTTAAGACACTCTCAGCTATGGTTTGGCACTTTATGCATTAATATAAAGTTCTAAATATATGTATTGTACTTATATTTGCCATGAGTCAGGTTTATGTATATTTCCTTTTGCAGACTATCAGTTTCATATTTGGGAGAAAAACATATTTAGGAAAATATTTTTCTTACTTGGGGTATAGTCTTTTTTCAAATTGACTGCTTTTTCATTAAATTTCGCGGGCAAAATTAGACTTGCGAGAGTGCAAAATGCCAAAGTTTATTGCGTCATTCTTGGTGCGACAATTTTTTTGGCGCAAAGGTACGTCCGATGACGCAAATTCGTCATTTCCGGCGTCTTAGTTGACGCCGAGCTCCTTGCACAAGGTTGCGTCTACTATGATGCGAGTGTGTCATTTCCAGATGTTGTTAGCAGCAAAAAAATTTCAGTTTGCGTTGTGCGTCGTACTTGGTGCCAAAATAATTTAATTATTTAAAACCCCATTCCTATATGCCTCTTGCCTTTTTTCTATATCAGAGGGCTATGCTGTTTGCATTTTATTCCCATTCCTGAAACTGCCATATAAGAAAATTAATAATTTTGCTTTATATGTTGTTTTTTCTCTTACATTTGCAAGATGTCTCAATCTGATCCTGTCTCAGAAACCACTGCTGGAACCCTGCTGCCTGAAAACAGTTTTACCAAAGCTAAGTGCATTTGATTTAAATTTGTGGAGATTATATCTCCAGCTGTGGTATGTAATAGTTGTCATGATAAGCTTTTTACATGCAGAGAATGTGTCCATCAGTAATAGTACAATGCCTGTTGTTCCTTCAACATCTAATGTACATGATATACCTGTGAATATAAAAGATTTTATTGCTGATGCGATTCAGAAGGCTTTGTCTGCCATCCTGCCTTCTAATAAAAGTAAAAGGTCTTTTAAAACTTCTCATAAAGTTGATGAAAATTCAAATGACCGACAACATACTGAATTATCCTCCTCTGATGAGGATCTATCTGATTCAGAAGATCCTTCCTCAGATATTGACACTGACAAATCTACTTATTTATTTAAAATGGAGTATATTCGTTCCTTGTTAAAAGAGGTTGATTACTTTGGATATTGAGGAAACTAGTCCTCTTAATATTAAAACTAGTAAACATTTAAATTCTGTTTATAAACCTCCTGTGGTTACTCCAGAGGTTTTTCCAGTTCCTGATGCCATTTCTGATAAAATTTCTAAGGAGTGAACTTCTTTTATTCCTTCTTCAAGGTTTAAAAAATTGTATCCTTTGCCAGATTGGAGTTTTGGGAAAAGATCCCCAAAGTTGATGGGGCTATTTCTACTCTTGCTAAATGTACTACTATTCCTATGGAAGATAGTACTTTTTTTAAAGATCCTTGAGATAGGAAACTTGAATCTTATCTAAGGATATTCTGGCCATCTTCTTATGCCTGCCATGTCTATGGCTGATGTTGCAGCTGCATCAACTTTTTGGTTGGAAAGTTTAGCGCAACTGGAAATGGATCCTGATTTATCTAGCATTGTTCGCTTGCTTCAACATGCTAATCATTTTATCTGTGATGCCATTTTTGATATAATCAAAATTGATATTAAATCTATGTCTTTAGCTATTTTAGCTAGAAGAGCTTTGTGGCTCAAATATTGGAATGCTGACATGGTATCTAAGTCTAGATTACTATCTCTTTCTTTCCAAGGTAATAAGTTATTTGGTTCTCAGTTGGATTTGATTATTTCAACTGTCACTGGGGGGAAGGGAGTTTTTTGCCTCAGGATAAAAGACCTAAGCGTAAATCTAAAGCTTCTAACTGTTTTCGTTCCTTTCGACAAAGTAAGGAACAGAAACCTAATCCTTCCCCCAAAGAATCTGGTTCCAATTGGAAACCTTCTTCAAGTTGGAGTAAATCTAAGCCATTTAAGAAACCAAAGCCAGCCCCCAAGTCTGCATGAAGGTGCAGCCCTCATTTCAGCTCAGCTGGTAGGGGGCAGATTAAGATTCTTCCAAAACATTTGTGCAGATTCTGTCCAAAATCAATGGATTCAGAGTATTGTCTCTCAAGGATACCGAATAGGTTTCAGAGTAAGACCTCCTGTGAGAAGATTTTTTCTCTCATGTATCCCAGCAAATCCAGTAAAGGCTCAGGCTTTTCTGAAGTGTGTTTCTGTAACACTCTCATATAAATAATTATGAATAAATGTGTTTTGTTGCTCTATTGTATCAATGACTCAGAATCTATGAACTGATACAGAGTGCAGATACTGTGAGCTAATTTATAAGAGTAGTTAAACAGAAAGTGAATTGAGAACTCAGAATAATATAATACAACTGAGTGATACAATTCAGCAAAAGAATCAGATCAGATAATGCAGCTTGGCAGGAATTATGAGACAGAGATTGGATCAGGAACGCTACTGAGTAAATACACAGTTTATGTTGTTTGTCTGAATAAAGTTTATCAGTCCAGTTTAGCTTCACACACTCACACAGTTAAAACCTATTTACATTAATGAACTGTTAGGTTTAAGTGAAGATTTCTCCCATGCGGCAGATCCACAGTGTATAGGAATCTTAAGCAAAGTCACAAGCAGGATATCTGACGTATGATTACAGCTCAATGTTGTGAAAACAAACTTACCGCCACACAGGTTGAGCACAGCTTTCCTTAGAATGCAAAAATAGAAAGCGCAGCTATGCTTCTTACCTGAGCGGGATGTTCGATTCAGACGTGGAGGGCTGTGTGAGCGTGACTTACTTCCGGGTCTCGGTAGAGGTTCCGTCACAGCTGAAAATCACTGGAGGTGAGAGCGGTTACACAGGGAGTGTAAAAGGAGGACTTGGATTCCGATATTTCCTGCAAATAATTGAAAGGTGAAGGCAAAGTATTTGTTCTTAATCTGTGAACACAGAATAAACGATTAGGTAGATTTGACCTGAATAATCCAAATAAAGTATATACTACTCTTGACTTGAGCCGAAGGTTAGTTTACTTCAATTAACAGGCAGTTTGTGACTGTGGAAAGAGGGCTTAAATAGAGAAGGATGTAGATGGGAGGGTTCCTCCTTAAAGGTATATTACATCTCCCCCCCTTCAAGGGAGCACCCCAGGAGAACCGGGATGAGGTTTGAGGGGGTAGCAACGATGGAACTTCCTCAAGAGGTCAGGAGCATGAATCTCGGATGCAACCTGCCAGGAATCCTCCTCAGGACCATAACCTTTCCATTTTATGAGGTATTCCAGTCTTCTTCTCTTGATTCGGGAGTCCAGAATCCTGTCTATCTCAAACTCCTCATGATCTTCTAGAATGTTTGGAGGCGGCAGGGTTATATGTAATCTGCCTAGATCTGATGTGTAAGGCTTAATAAGAGATACATGAAATGTATTATGTATTTTGTATTGCTGTGGAAGTTGAAGTCTGACAGCATTAGGATTTATGACTTTATCAATGGTGAAAGGTCCTATATACTGATTTGCTAGTTTTTTGCTGGGTATTTGTAATCGTAAGTGTTTAGTAGAAAGAAGTACTTGATCACCTATTTTATAAGCTGGTGAAGGTCGTCGTCTTTGATCGTAGTAAAACTTTTGTCTGTCTTTTGCTTCAACTAGGTGGGATTTTAATGTTTTTAACCGGTCCTGTAGATTATTGAGTTAAGTAGAAGCACTTGGAGAGTTAACTGCTGTAGTAGCTAAAGAGATGGAGATCGGGTGATAACCATAAGTGGCAAAAAACGGGGTCATCTTTGTAGAAGATGATTCAGAATTGTTATAAGAAAATTCTGCCATAGGGAGATAAGAAACCCAGTCATCCTGTAAGTGTGTGATGTAGCATCTGAGGTACTGCTCTAACGTCTGGTTAAGACGTTCAGTCAAACCGTTAGTTTGGGGGTGAAATGAGGTGGAATACCTACTATCAATTCTTAGTAATTTACATAGTGATCTCCAGAAAGCGGAGGTGAATTGGGACCCCCTGTCTGTAATAATGGTAGTTGGTAACCCATGTAATCGGACAATGGATCTTATGAAAGCTTTAGCTGTTACCATAGCACTTGGTAAAGATTTAAGAGGGGTGAAGTGGGCAAGTTTGGTCAACTGATCAACAACTACAAATATAGTGTTATAGTGTTGTGAGTCAGGAAGTTCTACAATGAAGTCCATGGAGATGGTTGTCCAAGGTTTATCAGGAATTGGCAGGGATGTTAGTAATCCAATAGGCTTTTTGTGTTCAATTTTGTTTCTAGCACAAACGTCACAGCCCATAACATATTCCTTGATGAAGTGATCCATCTGTGGCCACCAGAAGTAACGTCTTGTCAATTCGATCGTTTTTTGGATACCGGTATGTCCAGATAGTAAACTGTCATGGGTGTGAGATAAGATAAGTGTTCTTAAGGAGTGTGGGATGAATAGTCTTCCCTTGTGATACAACAGTCCTGAAACAGTGTCCTTTATACAATTGGGAGGTACATTGTCTTCTTTGTTCAAGGCTGAAAGGATTTGTGTCTCCAAACTAGTGAGTAGTCCCAGGAATTTCTCTTCAGGTATTATAGGTCTCAAATTTGTGGAGCTTTGATGGTGTTCATGTTGTCTAGATAAGGCGTCAGCTTTTACATTAGCGCTTCCAGGTCTGTAGGTAATTTGAAAATTAAACCGATCCATAAAAAGGGCCCATCTGACTTGACGAAAAGAGAGGGTCTTGTTATTTTTTAGGTATTCTAAATTTTTATGATCGGTATAAACCATGAAAGGTTCAGATGTTCCCTCTAAAAGATGTCTCCAGTGCTCTAGAGCTCTTTTTATTGCTAACAATTCCTTATCACCAACAGAGTAATTTTCTTCTGCTGGTAGGAAGGTTTTCGAATAGAAAGCGATTGGATGTATTAGTTTAGTGGAGCAGTTTGGTTGGGATAACACAGCACCAATGCCGGAATTGGAAGAATCAACCTCTAGGATGAAGGTTTGACTGTAATCTGGTAATGCAAGAACAGGTGCTGTGGAAAAAAGACTTTTCAAATTTGTAAAATCTTCCTGTGTCTCTTTTGTCCATAAAAATCTTCGTTTGTTACTAGTTAACTGGGTTAGAGGTTTTACAACAGAGGAGAAATCTTTTATAAATCTCCTGTAAAAATTCGCAAACCCCAGAAACCTCTGGAGTGTGCGTACGGTGGTGGGTTTTGGCCACTCCATAACAGCTTTGATTTTTTGAGGATCCATTTCAATTTGATTGGGTGATAGAATATAACCCAAGAACTTGATTTTTGATACAAGAAACAAGCATTTTTCTAATTTGGCATATAATCTGTGTTGTCTTAATCTTGTTAATACCCAACGGACATGTTTCTGGTGGTCTATTAAATTTTTAGAGTAAATTAGAATATCATCTAGATAGATGATTACACATGTGTCTATGAGATCCTGAAAAATCTCATTCACAAAATGTTGAAATGTTGCCGGAGCATTGCATAGTCCAAAAGGCATGACATTGTATTGGAACAAACCATACCTGGTACGGAATGCAGTTTTCCATTCATCACCCTTCTTTATGCGTATGAGATTGTAGGCACCCTTTAAATCTAGTTTCGTGAATATTGTTGCTCCGGTTAATCTTTCCAGTAATTCGGGGATTAAAGGCAGAGGATACCGTCTTTGTTTTTGACAAAGAACATCCCAGCTGCTGCTGGGGAGGTGGAATGTGAAATAAAACCTTTCCTAAGATTTTCATCCAGATAAGATCGTAAGTCTTGTAACTCTTTTTGATTCATGGGATATATTTTCCCATGTGGAATTTGGGGATTGGGGATTATGTCTATAGGACAATCAAACACCCTATGTGGTGGTAGATTTTCTGCATCTTTTAGATTAAACACGTCAACCAAGTCCTGATAAACTTCTGGAACCCCTTGATCTAGTGATGCTATTGTACAGTGAGGGTAACAAGTATTGGTGCAATAAGTAGACTTGAGTTTAACTGTTTGGGTTTTCCAATCAATCTCAGGGTTATGTGTTTCCAACCATAAATACCCTAAAACTATTGAATGGTTGGCTATTGGTAATATATCAAAGGATAGATATTCAGTGTGTCCCCCTGATGTAGTTATTAACAACGGTATGGTGTTATGAGTAATTGGCCCTTTCTGTGTGAATGTACCATAAATCAACTTCACAAAAACTGGGTTTGGTTTACACACTGTGGGAATTTTATTAGTCACAACAAAATCAGTGTCAATATATATACCTGTCGCCCCAGAATCTATGAGTCCTTCAGTCTGTAGGTTGTATTGATCCCACTGTAAAGAGAAAGGTAGAATTAGCTGATGGGTCTTGTGGGTGTTATGTGTTTGTGTAATTGAAAGAATCTTACCCTTTTTCTGTTTGGCTAGAAGAGGGCAAGCACTCACTATATGTTCCTTATGAGCACAGTATAAACATAGGTTTGAGAGTTTCCTTCTTATCTTTTCTTCAGGAGTGAGAGGTCCTCGAATAGTTCCTATTTACATGGGAGTAGAATGAGAAGGAGGTTTTTCTTGAGTAACTTGGAGAGGGTAACTGCGTCTGGGGGCACTCTCAAATGCCATCCTCTCAGCTTTTCGCTCTCTCAATCTTCTATCAAGTGTGATACATAATTTAGTGAGTGATGATAGACTCTCAGGCATGTCAAGCCTTGACAATTCATCCTTGAGGCTTTCTGATAATCCAAGCCTGAACTGGTTTCTCAGGCTAACCTCGTTCCATAATGAGTCAGAGGCCCACATCTGAAAGTCGGTGATGTACTCCTCGACTGTTCTCTTCCCTTGTTTGAGGGCACGTAATTTGGAATCAGCAATAATCTGAGTATTTGTGTCCTCGTATAAGGTAGACATGGCAGAAAAAAAGTCTTGTACTGAATCCAGTATTGGATCGTTTGCTTCGAACAATCTGTTGGCCCAGGTCCTGGGTTCCCCTAAGAGGTAGGAAATGGTGGTACAAACCTTTATTCTCTCACAATGGTGAGTCCTGGGTCTGAGGGAATAAAGCAAGTTGCAAGCATTCTTAAAATCTCTGAATGTTGCACGTTTACCTGAAAAAGGTACAGGAGGCTGAATCTGGGGTTCAGGTATTTCCTGCTCTTTTGGTGTCAAGTATTCTTTGATGAGTGCTTTTAAAGCAGTATTCTCTGCACGTACTTCACTTAACCCATGTGCCAAGTAATCCAATTTTTGGTGTATATTTGAGATTTCATTTTTAATCTCTTGTGGATCCATGGCTGGTTAAATTCCTATGCAGAGCTAAGGCCTGTTAATTCTGTAACACTCTCATATAAATAATTATGAATAAATGTGTTTTGTTGCTCTATTGTATCAATGACTCAGAATCTATGAACTGATACAGAGTGCAGATACTGTGAGCTAATTTATAAGAGTAGTTAAACAGAAAGTGAATTGAGAACTCAGAATAATATAATACAACTGAGTGATACAATTCAGCAAAAGAATCAGATCAGATAATGCAGCTTGGCAGGAATTATGAGATTGGATCAGGAACGCTACTGAGTAAATACACAGTTTATGTTGTTTGTCTGAATAAAGTTTATCAGTCCAGTTTAGCTTCACACACTCACACAGTTAAAACCTATTTACATTAATGAACCATTAGGTTTAAGTGAAGATTTCTCCCATGCGGCAGATCCACAGTGTATAGGAATCTTAAGCAAAGTCACAAGCAGGATATCTGACGTATGATTACAGTTCAATGTTGTGAAAACAAACTTACCGCCAAACAGGTTGAGCACAGCTTTCCTTAGAATGCAAAAATAGAAAGCGCAGGTATGCTTCTTACCTGAGCGGGATGTTCGATTCAGACGTGGAGGGCTGTGTGAGCGTGACTTACTTCCGGGTCTCGGTAGAGGTTCCGTCACAGCTGAAAATCACTGGAGGTGAGAGCGGTTACACAGGGAGTGTAAAAGGAGGACTTGGATTCCGATATTTCCTGCAAATAATTGAAAGGTGAAGGCAAAGTATTTGTTCTTAATCTGTGAACACAGAATAAACGATTAGGTAGATTTGACCTGAATAATCCAAATAAAGTATATACTACTCTTGACTTGAGCCGAAGGTTAGTTTACTTCAATTAACAGGCAGTTTGTGACTGTGGAAAGAGCGCTTAAATAGAGAAGGATGTAGATGGGAGGGTTCCTCCTTAAAGGTATATTACAGTTTCAGACCTGGAGATTTCAGGGGTATTCATACCAGTTCTGTTTCAGGAACAGGTTCTGGGGTTTTATTCAAATCCTTTCAAAATGGTGACTATAAGGACTATTCTGCCTTTTGTTCAGCAAGGGCATTATATGTCCACAATAGACTTACAGGGTACATATCTTCATATTCCGATTCATCCAGACCACTATCAGTTTCTGAGATTCTTATTTCTAGACAAGCATTACCAATTTGTCGCTCTTCCATTTGGCCTAGCGACCGCTCCAAGAATCTTTTCAAAGGTTCTCGGTGCCCTACTCTCTGTAATCAGAGAACGGGGTATTGCGGTGTTTCCTTATTTGGACGATATCTTGGTACTAGCTCTTTACATTCTTCCTCTGTTGAAGAGAGAACCATTCATTTGTTTTCAGACAGATAATATCACAACTGTAGCATATGCCAATCATCAGGGTGGGACTCTCAGTCCCCAAGCTATGAAAGAAGTATCTTGGATACTTACTTGGGTGGAATCCAGCTCCTGTTTAATTTCTGGGGTTCATATCCCAGGTATAGACAATTGGGAAGCGGATTATCTCAGCCGCCAGACTTTACATCCGGGGGAGTGGTCCCTCTATCCAGATGTGTTTTCTCAGATTGTTCAGATGTGGGGTCTTCCAGAAATAGATCTGATGGATTCCCATCTAAATAAGAAACTACCCAGGTACCTGTCTAGGTCCAGGGATCCTTAGGCAGAAGCTGTGGATGTGTTAGCAGTTCCTTGCTGTTACCAACCTGCTTATATCTTCCCGCCTCCGGTTCTTCTTCCAAGAGTGATTTCCAAGATCATCATGGAACAATCGTTTTTATTGTTGGTAGCTCCAGCATGGCCTCACAGGTTTTGGTATGCTGATCTTGTTCGGATGTCCAGTTGCCAGCCTTGGCCATTTCCATTAAGGAAATTTTTTCATCAGGATCTTAAATCATTAAATTTGAAGGTATGGAAATTGAACGCCTAGTGCTTAGTCATAGTGGTTTCTCTGACTCGGTGATTAATACTATGTTACAGGCTTGTAAATCTGTTTCTAGGAAGATTTTTTATCGAGTTTGGAAGACTTATATTTCATGGTGTTCTTCTCATAAATTCTCCTGGCATTCTTTTAGAATTCCTAGAATTTTACAGTTTCTTCTGGATGATTTGGATAAGGATTTGTCTGCAAGTTCCTTAAATGGACACATCTCTGCTCTTTCTGTTTTTTTCACAGAAAGATTGCTAAGCTTCCTGATATTCACTGTTTTGTACAGGCTTTGGTCCGTATCAAGCCTGTCATTAAATCAATCTCTCCTCCTTGGAGTCTTAATTTGGTTTTGAAGGCTTTAGAGGCTCCTCCGTTTGAGCCTATGCATTGTTTGGACATTAAACTACTTTCTTGGAAAGTGTTGTTCATTTTGGCCAGCTCTTCTGCTAGAAGAGTTTCTGAATTAACTGCTCTTTCTTGTGAATCTCCTTTTCTGATTTTACATCAGGATAAGGCAGTTTTGCAGACTTCATTTAAATTTCTACCTAAGGTTGTGAATTCTAACAACATTAATAGAGAAATTGTTGTCCCTTGTTTGTGTCCTAATCCTAAGAATTCTTTGGAGAGATCCTTACATTCTTTGGATGTGGTAAGAGCTTTGAATATTATGTTGAAGCTACTAAAGATTTCAGGAAGACTTCTAGTCTATTTGTTATCTTTTCTGGTTCTAGGAAAAGTCAGAAGGCTTCTGCCATTTCCTTGGCATCTTGATTAAAGCTTTTGATTCATCAGGCTTATTTGGAGTCGGGTCAAGCCCCGCCTCAGAGAATTACAGCTCATTCTACTAGATCAGTCTCCACTTCGTGGGCTTTTAAGAATGAATCTTCAGTTGATCAGATTCTTTGCATACATTTGCATACATGATGGTCTTCTTTGCATACATTTACTAAATTCTACCGTTTTTATGTATTTGCTTCTTCGGAAGCAGTTTTTTAGGCAGCTGTTTCAGTTTGATTCCTCTGCTTATGTTTGAGTTTTTTCTTTTCATTATGAGAATAAACTTATATTTTGGATTGTGGATTTATTTTTTTCAGTGGAAAATGGCTGTTATTATTTTATCCCTCCCTCTCCAGTGACTCTTCTGTGGAGTTCCACATCTTGGGTATTACTATCCCATACGTGACTAGCTCATGGACTCTTGCCAATTACATGAAATAAAACATAATTTATGTAAGAACTTACCTGATGAATTCATTTCTTTCATATTGGCAAGAGTCCATGAGACCCACCCTTTTTATGGTGGTTATGATTTTTTTGTATAAAGCACAATTGTTTCCAAATGCCTTTGTTGATGCTTTTTACTCCTTTCTTTATCACCCCACTACTTGGCTATTCGTTAAATTGAATTGTGGGTGTGGTGTGGGGTGTATTTATAGGAATTTTGAGGTTTTGGAAACTTTGCCCCTCCTGGTAGGATTGTATATCCCATACGTCACTATCTCATGGACTCTTGACAATATGAAAGAAATGAATTTATCAGGTAAGTTCTTACATAAATTATGTTTTTTTTGCTGCTTTTTGAATGTTGTTTTATAGATTTACTGAAACTTTGAGGTAAAGTAGTGCTAAATATTTATATTTAAAACACAATAAAACACATTACATTCTGTAAAAAAGAAAAAAAACATTATTTTTCATGTTGAAAGGTATTTGAGTGGAAAGGGCTCCAAACTGTAAATATAGGTCTATATATGTGTATACATGTGTGTGTATGTATATATATATATATGTATATATATATATATATATATATATATATATATATATATATATATATATATATATATATATATTTGTGCATGTTTATACATATTTACACATATAAATACACATGTACCTGTATATACATATATATATATACACACATATATATATATATACACACACACACACATATACACATATTTAGACATATATGCATACATAATAACCCTTCCTAGTCAAATACCTTGTCTATTATCACATCCCTTTTAACCCTTATAAAACATTTTCTAACCCTTACACTTTATGCTGTCTTCAGGCGCACAACCATTTACGTTCAACTTGTCATATGCGTGCTAGTTTGCGAGGTCGATATATTGCTTATCACATCCTACGCTAACAATAGCATGCTACTTGTAATCTAGCCTTGTGAATTTTAAATCAGCAATATATTTATTTTTTTCTGACAAATTTTCTTAGACTTGACGGCTCCCTCTATCATATGACAGCCAGCAACCAATCACAGACACATATACGCTGTGAACTCTTACACATGCTCAGTAGTAGCTGATGTGTCAGAAAGTGTGCATGTAAAAATAATGTGCACAATTTGATAATGGAAGTAATTTGAAAAGTCTCAGAAATGTGATAGATCATATGATGAAGTATGATGGTTCATATGATGAATGAATGCGTCTGAAATAGCATTATTAGGTCAGTAAGTTTTCTCATGGACATAGAGACCTATTTCTATATGGAAAGTCCATGGAACACTATCATAAGGATTCAGGGAGCATATTTATCTGTCCTCTGTCAGTAGTACTCTTTTCCAAAAGTGAATAATAAATAGGTCAATGGCTGCAACATGTTATCTCACCATCCCAATTTTTAAATAATTGTGGAAATAGGTCCAGAGCTAGGACGAGGGTCACTCACAGGTCTGGGACAATGGCAGTGGCCATCAGCCATTTGTCCCATCTGTTTACCTCGAATTCCAGAAATGTAGAGCTACAACGAAGATGGTGGAGAAGCCTGCTCACTCAATCCCAAGCTTATATCAAGCATGATCCAGGAGTTTGACTCAGGATTCAATGTTGATTGAAGATGTTGCTTGCTTTTGAGGAAAAGCTTAACATGGAGATCATCTTATACATGAAAAGGGGAAAGAAAGATGCTGAGTCCCAAGGTATGTCCATATGTTTATTGGATCCGGCCCTAAGGTACATCAAGGTGTTCCCTTTGTCTGACGCAGATGATTCTGCAAATATCTTCAGGATGACTGGTTATCTTTGATTTTCACAGCTAAATTTTCCTACAATAATTTGATCCATCAATCCATCACAATGTTTCCCATCTTTGCTGTCAACAATTCTCATTTGAATGTTCTTCCTGATTTTTCTGGTAACTTACCCTGTTCAAGAATGTTAAACTCATACAAAGAACATGCTTTGGGATCTGAATCCTGCTTTTCTGTACACTTTTATGATTGTGTAATGAGGATTAGCTCTTCAATGTCAACCTTAGGTTGACTTGTCCTTCCAGAAAGTTGGGTCCTTTTTAGGTAACTCAGATTGTGAACCCTTTGACAGTACTGCTGGATCTTCTACTATCCAGGTAGATTTTATATTTCATTTTCCCCTGTTGAAGCATTTGTACACTGAATACATTTCCTCAAGGAGATTTTGGACTCTCATATCCACAGATCCACAGGAATCTATGCAATAATTTTTTCAATTTAAGGGTTGTGATCATGAAGAGTGTTCTTGTGAACCTGCCTCACACATGTAAATGCTCCATGATTAAAATGCCTGTGCAATTAAACTCATACACCCTGCCCTTGTCCCTCTTGCATCCTGAGGTCACACTTAAAAAGAAAGGGCAAAGTCAGGCCCTGAAGCGCCCCTTTGATTTGACTAATGTTGAAAAAAGGTGCAGAAGAAGAAAAGGATTACTCACTGATCTGGAACACTGGCAATGGTCAATAGACATCTGTTTACCAAGCCTTCCAGATGTGTAGAGGTACACTGAAGATGGTGCTGAGGTAGGATTACGCAGTTTACAGCATAGGCCGAGATTGATGCAGATTGCAGTTTGATGCAGAATTGAATGAACATCAATGATGTGGCTCATTCCAGCAGAGACAGTAAACATGGTACAAATCTGGAGTCCAAAACGGCACAGGATGCTGTTTAAAGTGTATAAGCCAGAAATAACTCATACATCCAAAGGGCACCAAAATAGATGCAGAAACCTGTAACCCTGGCATTCTTGATTTGTGAATTCATTTTATGATTAATGCCTTACCTTTTGCTCTGTTGCATAACTTCCAGGCTGTGGATATTTAGAACTGTGCCCCTGACTATTATTATGGACTATTACAATGTGCTGATGCTTGATGTCTTACTGACCTCCTATTGGCCTTCCTTTGACCTACACTCTCAAACCATCTTCTGCATGTTTGAAACCTATGACTAACAAAGTTTACTTTCTACCTCAAAAATTGTATAAATCTTGGAATATTATAGATGGGGAAGGAGTTTGAGTTTTTTGTAAACAACAAACTAAGAATCAGTACTCAATGGCAGAAGAAGATCCTAAATCAAATAATATATAGAGAAATCTAAAAAGAGACATAGAGGCCGATTTATCAAGCTCCGTACGGAGCTTGATGCCCCTGTTTCCACTGGAAACAGAAGTTATGAAGCAGAGGTCTAAGCACCGCTGCTCCATAACTTGTCTGCCTGCTCTGAGGCCGCGGACAGAAATCAACCCGATCAAATACGATCACGTTGAATGACACCCCCTGCTAGTGGCTGATTGGCCGCGAATCTGCAGGGGGCGGCATTGAACCAGCAGTTTGCAAGAACTGCTGGTGCAATGAAAAATGCAGACGGCATATGCTGTCGGCATTTATTGATGTGCAACAGACATGATACGCTACATTATATCATGTCTGCTCACACTATGATAAATCTACCCCATAGACATAATCAAAGAAATAAAATTCTACCACTATATAAGTTTCCTGTATGTCCTTAACTTTAAATATGGAGTACAATATTGGGCATGTTCAAAATGGACATAAATGTTAAGAAAAAGTTATTTAAAAGACAACAATATTAATAAAGGAAATAGTTTATATAACCACTTGAAATTTGATCTTTTTTTAATATCTATTTATTTACTGTAAATGTATTCTGTAGAGTTTTCTGTAGAGTTTTCAAGGAAATTGTTTGTAAAAACCCTTAATGCAAGAGGAAATTCACAACCAGGAAAAGTTTATTTGTCACAGGAAGAGCAATCAAGCTGTCTAGAAGGGTAGCAACATTAAATACAGTAGGTAACCTAACATTGACTTAAATACATTTCTTTTACCTAAAATTAGTATCCATAATTTTGATAGCTAACTCACAAGGGAACTATTGTATTTTGTTAATGTAACCACAGTCAGCGGATGTTTTTATATATTGTGACGCATCACCGGAAGTATGTGATGGTTGCTTCTTTCAACGTCTCATGTTAATATCATTTAATGTCTATTGACTTTAACAGTATGAAGTACAAAGAAGTAAAAATATGTTAACATTACACTAACCTAATACTAATTCTGCTTCTTATCTTATTAAATAATTACACAGAAGCATGTGACATTTAAAGGGCATCAAACTCAGAATGTAATATCCCATTAATTAATTAATTTAATTAATTTGTTCATTAAAAAAAAAAAACACATTGTAAATACATCCACTATTTATTTAGCCTAATTTTGGCAGAAAATACTTTTTAAAATTTGGTTTGTTCTTCAGAAGCTGGAGTTCATATTGTGTTGCAATTTGGTTCAACTGGATACACACTACACAGTGATTACTTAAAACAGTTTACAAATGCATTTACAATTAACTGGCAGCAATTATGAGGGATAAGATAAACACAGTCACCAGGATTTTTTTTAAAGGGTTATAATGGGACAGCTAAAACTGCAAATTGTGTTAAGCAAAGAATAGATAAAATTGATTCATATTCAATATTAATTATTACCATATTCCTCAGTGCTGTAAAAAATGGGTAGAGTAGTTAAATTGTACAGAGAAAAAAAATCAGTGGCCCTATTTGGTAAATACCTATTAATTACCCTCTTATTTCATGAACATATATTTATGGGTAAGGATAGGCAGAGTAATTATATGTAACATATGGAACGGGAATACAAATTTGGCATAGTTTTCTGGTTGATTGTGTTAAAATCTGTGTGTGTTTGACAAAATAATCCTTAAAGGAGCATTATACTTATTAATGATCCATTGTGCATATGAAAAAGGAGCAATTAACTGCTTGATTATATATGCATAAAAACATTGTCATTGTTTAAATTGATACTTACAGAAAATGTATTTCTGATAATACTGCTTTTAATAATCACTGACTGATAAAGATAATTTCCATCTCGTTATTGTTGAAGAAAAGCAAAGCCTCATTAAACCTGACATATAGAAATTGGCGTAGTCATTATGGGAAATACTTAAAGGGACACTAAACCCATTTTTTTTTTCTTTCATGATTCAGATAGAGCATGCAATATTAAGCAACTTTCTAATTTACTCCAATTATCAATTCTTCTACGTTCTGTTGCTGATCATTATTTAAAAAGCAGGAATGTGATGCATAGGAGCCGGCCCATTTTTGGTTGAGAACCTGAGTTATGCTTGCTTATTGGTGGGTAAATGTAAGCTTCCAATAAGCAAGCGCTATCCATGGTGCTGAACCTAAAATGGGCTGGCTGCTAAGATTTACGTTCCTGCTTTTAAAATAAAGATAGCAAGAGAACGAAGAAAAATTGATAATAGGAGTAAATTAGAAGGTTGCCTAAAATGTCATGCTCTATCTGAATCATGAAAGAAATAATTTTGGGTTCAGTGTCCCTTTAATGGTACATGATACTCAAAAGTTGATGCACTTAAAAGGGAAATACCATTGCTTTGAAGAGCTGACTAAAAAATATCACCTGAACATCTTGTCAGCTTTTTACATTTATGCTGCATCACTTTCAAGTGAATTAACATATTTGAATTATGTCCCTTTAAAAAAAAAAAAAAAAAAAAGGTCTGTAGTACAATTTGACATATTCTCTTTCAGATTCAACAGATTAAAAATGAAGTATGACACCCTTTAAACATTCTCCTTCACACAAGACTGCTCTTTATCTGGAATGTTAAACATCCAAGAGGCAGAGGAGATAAGGCTGCCTTCCCTCCTTATCAAACTCAAGAGCTCATTATTAGCAGTACATTTGTACGCGTGCTACTATAGTCATTCAGTACAGAACATTAATAAAACTGTTAAAATGAAATGAGAAAATGATGTACTTAGAACAATTTCTAAACTGTAGTTGCAGTTTTTCTCATTAACATTGCGATTTCTATATGCTGAGTGTACAATGTTTTCATTAGTAGGAAATCTCAGTTTTTGAGTTGCAATGTTGCAGCAAGTTATTTTTAGAAGATATTATATTACACATGGGTTTTATTGAATTGAGGCTAGGGGTTGTAACAAGGTTTGCCATACAGTGCACAAGGAACCTCAGTATACTCTCATGGAAAGGAACTCATTCTCAACAACAAGGATAACAAGAGAAAGAGATACATTTGGTAATAATAACTAGATTTTTTAAAATTGTATGCTCTATCTCAGGGTTCTTCAAACTTTTATTCCCAAGACCCATGATACCACATACTATCGCGGCCCTATTTTTATGCTTGGTCTGAAAATTTCTGAAGTAGTATACAAGATAGCTGAATTTTTTTGGCAAAGTGACTTAAATGTGTGCATACATTAGTCCTGATTGTAGTCAAACTTCAAAGCTTTGTAAAAGTAATAACACACTCGCACACTCATACAAAACACACCACACACACTATCATATAACACACACACAACACGCACTCTCATAATACACACACACCACACACACACTCTCATACAACAAACACAGACTCTCATACAACACACAAACACTACACACTCTCATACAACACACACACACACCACCCAGTCTCATACAACACACACTCTCATACATCACACACACTCTCATACAACACACACACTCTCAAACAACACACACACAGCACACACTCTCATCCAACACACACACACACACACACACACACACACACACATACCACCCACTCTCATACAACACACACTCTCATAATACACACACACCACACACACACTCTGATACAACACACACACCACCCACTCTCATACAACACACACTCTCATACATCACACACACACTCTCTTACAACACACACACACACCACACACTCTCATACAACACACACACACCACACACTCTCATCCAACACACACACACACCACCCACTCTCATACAACACACACACACTCTCATACAACACACACCACCTACACTATCATATAACACACACAACACGCACTCTCATAATACACACACCACATACACACTCTCATACAATGCACACAGACTCTCATACAACACACACACACACTCTCATACAACACACACACACCACACACTCTCATCCAACACACTCACACCACCCACTCTGATACAAAACACACACTCTCATACAACACACAAGCCGTGACCCAGTAAACATGGTGTTGCGACCCAGTAATGGGTCCCGACCCATGGTTTGAAGAACCCTATCTATATGAATCTATGGGCTTCCAACAAGGGAACGCTGCCTGCATAAATCACTACATAAGCAGCCGCTTCTCCAATCACTCCTCCTGCTGTTACTCGATCAATTGCGTGAGAGCAGGGGCTGTAAATCACCCAAGTCAGATTAGTCTGGAGTGGTTTTAAACAAAAATAGTTATCTTAATAGGACATGAAATCCAAAATGTTTCTGTCATGATTCAGAGAACATGTGATTTTTAACAACTTTCCAGTTTACTTCTAGGGGCCAAATTATCAAGCTCCGAAAGGAGCTTGATGCCCCTTTTTCTGCGCGAGCCTTTAGGCTCGCCGGAAACAGCAATTATGAAGCAGCGGTCTAAAGACCGCGGTTCCATAACTTGTCCGACTGCTCTGAGGCCGTGGACATCAATCCGTCCGATCCTATACAATCGGGCTTATTGACACCCCTGCTAGCGGCAGATTGGCCGCAAATCTGCAGGGGGCAGCATTGCACAAGCAGTTCGCAAGAACTGCTTGTGTAATGATAAATGCTGACAGTGTATGCTGTCGGCATTTATCGATGTGCGGCGGACATGATACTCTATATCGTATCATGTCTGCTCCCACATTATTAAATAGGCCCCATAATATCTAATTTGCTAAATTTTCTTGGTATACTTAGTTTAAAAGCTATGCTCAGGAGCAGCAATGCATTACTGGGAACTAGCAGCTAATTGGTGACTGCATATAAATGCAGTTTTTTATTGGTTCACCAGATGTGTTCAGCTATATCCCAGTAGTGCACAGATTCTCCTCCAACAAAGGATACCTAGAGAATGAAGCAGTTTGATAATAGAAGTAAATTGGAAAGTTGTTTAGAATCACATGCTCTATCTGAATGATGGAAGAAACACTTTTGGGTTCCATGTCCCTTTAAAGGGACAGTCTACAATAGAACAGAAAAAAAGAGGGGTCTCAATACTTATGCATTCTTCCCTACAATTCGAAACTGATGAGGTTATAAGAGATACTGAGGGAAGGTTCCTCATTGTCAGGGGCCGCACACAAGGTATGAAGATCACACTTTGCAACGTATATGCCCCAAATGAAGGTCAACACACCTTTTTTCGACAGATCTCCCATATGTTAACACAATGGTCCCACTCCAGAATTATACTTGGTGGAGACTTTAATATCAATATCTCTACTCATTATTCTAAGACGATAACTAAACCCTCAAATAAACAACTTAGGCTATTATCCATAGTGAAATCTATAAGGGAATCAATGTCAGAACATAACCTACTGGACACATGGGAAACATTGTTTGGTAACACAACAGATCATACATTTTATTCACATGCCCACAACAGCTACACAAAATTGGACTATTATATATGGACTAGTCAGACCTTGATACCGAATATTATTACTTCTAATATCCACCCTTGTGTCTGGTCAGACCATTCGATAGCCCAACTATCCATGACAGGGCTAATTGATAATCAACGTCAGAAGTCCTGGACATTTGACCCCTCCATACTCCACAACAAACAATTTCACACTGAGTTAGGAAAATTAATGAAAGAATACTGGTCTACCAATGTTGATTCCACCGTTAACTCACTCAACCCATGGGCTGCACATAAGCCATTTATTAGGGGGATTCTGATAAAGGAAAAAGCTAGGATCACCACCATAGCAAATAGAAACATTAAACAACTTCACTCAGAAATCTCTACATTAGAAACCCAGCACAAAAACACGCTATCTAATATCACATTTAGAACCCTCCAAGCTAAAAGAAAACCTGTCAAAAATCTTAAACGATTCGGCGATGAGAGCCCTCCAAAAACTAAAAGCAAACTACTTTTTATACTCTAATAAGCTGGATAGATATCTAGCCAATAAACTTCGAAATAGAACAAAATTATATTCTATAACCAATCTATACACCCAGGAGGGCACTCAGACGTCGAATCCCCAAGAAATAGCTAATATATTTGCAAACTATTACGAGTCATTATATGATGGGCAAAAAGTACATCACACTGACAAGACACACAGACTATTATCTAGATTCTTAAATCAAGCTAACCTTCCTACAATCACCCCTGAGGAGAATGATATCCTTAATGCGGAGATTTCTGTACAAGAAATCCTCAATGTCATAAAGGAACTAAAAGCAGGCAAAGCGGCAGGCCCCGATGGCCTACCCAGCGAGTACTACAAGTTATTTAAAACACCCCTAATAACCCACCTACAGAAATTATACAATGACATCATGCTAGGTTCCGATATTCCCATTGATCTACTCCGAGCCAAGATTATAGTCATCCCAAAACCAGGAAGGGACCCTAGGTGGTGTAATAATTATAGACCCATATCGTTGATCAATCAGGATCTCAAGATCTTGACAAAAATCCTGGCAAACAGACTCCAGACGCTACTACCCCGCCTGGTCCACCCCGACCAGGTGGGTTTTATAAAGGGTAGGGAAGCCCCAGATAACGTGCGTAGAACTATAGACCTAACCGACCACCTGAAAAGGAAAGGAACGCCTTCTCTGCTCCTTTCACTGGACGCGGAGAAGGCGTTCGATCGCATAGACTGGACCTATATGTTCCAAATACTCACCACAATGGGTTTTGAGGGTTCATTCATGAAAGCACTAAAGGGGATATATTCAAACCCTAAAGCAACGGTTAGTGCAGCAGGCTACATGCCCAGGACCATAGATATAAAGAACGGTACAAGACAGGGTTGTCCCCTCTCACCACTCCTGTTCGCCCTATGCATGGAACCACTAGCAGCAGCCATTAGAAACGCAAACGATATTAAAGGGGTAAAGATCCGTAAATCAGAATATAAGCTCTCGCTTTTTGCGGATGACGTCTTATTGACCCTGACAGACCCATTCAACTCCCTGACTAACCTTTATCAGATCCTACAAAACTTTGCAGAGATTTCGGGGTATAAGATAAATGTTGACAAATGTGAGGCCCTACCACTAGCACTAACCCCCCATGCCAAAAAACTGATAGAAATCAACTTCAATATTAAATGGGTCAAGAGCTCGCTCACCTACCTAGGGACAAAAATCTCAGACATCCACGATGATTTGTACAAGCTAAATTATACCCCACTATTTCAATCTATTAGACGAGATCTTGGATCCTGGAGGAAGGGGACCTTCTCGTGGTACGGGCGCCTTTCGTCCATAAAAATGAATGTGCTCCCGAGGATCTTGTACCTCTTTAGAGCACTGCCGATCAGGGTCCCTTCCTCGGAGCTCCAGAAACTACAATCAGAACTAATCTCATTCTTAAGAGGAGATGGTAATGCTAGGATAGCATCTCATACATTAACTAGACACAGACGTCTAGGTGGAGTAGGAATACCACACTTACAAGTTTACTATTTAGCAGCTAGGACAGCACAAGCCTCGCTCCTCCAGAAACCACTTAGAGAGATTCTCTGGACAAAAATAGAAACTGACAGCATAGAATTGGATTACACGGATGACCTTCTGTGGAACTCCAAGAAAGATATACACCAAGATAGCCGTAGCCTACCCTCAACAATAGACACACTTTCACACTGGGAACAATTAACAAAGCACCCAACGATGTTGCCTCCAGGCACATGGGTCAAACCGATCAGACTCCTGCTTCCCAAGGAAACTCACAACACAATAGATAAGTGGGCTAATAAAAGGTCTTTACAGGGTGGCAGACTTTCTCATCCACTCACAAATAATTTAATTCAATCACCTACAGGAGCTAATAACCCCACTCAAACGACACTGGTTCCTATACCTCCAAATCTCTTCTGCCCTTAATAAGTATGATATCTCCCGTGGGAAACACCCACCCACAGTCATGGAAAGAATATGCTCAAACCCGACTAGGGAAAAGCAGCTCATTTCTAAACTCTATATAGCAATTCAGGACACACATTACACCGAGAAATCGTCCATAGCGATAAAATGGGAAGAAGACGGGGCAGATCGGATTTCAAAAGATGAATGGGACCAATTATATTTTGAATCCTGTAAGGGGCTCATTAGTGCGGACCATAGGGAAAATACTATAAAAACAATATTTCGTTGGTATCTTACACCCCTAAAAACATCACACTATTCAATAAATAAGTCCAAATTATGCTATAGAGGCTGTGGGATACAGGGTTCTTATAGACATATGTGGTGGGACTGCGAACCCATCAAAAATATTTGGGGAATGCTCAATGATCTCCTCAGTAAAGTTTTAGACGAACAGATAGTACTAACCATAGACCAAGCACTTCTTCATAGGTGATTGCCCAACCTGAACCCTACCATTAATAAATTCATTAAAATACTTTGCACGACCACTAGAGTGTGCATAGCGAGGCACTGGAAGGAAGGTCCCCCTACTTGGAAAGAAGTACTAGACAAAATAAAAGACATATACACACTATCGGAAAGGGTAGCATGGATACAAGGAGACACTATACAGTTTAACAAAATATGGTTTTATTGGATAATGCATTCAACAATGACGGATAGGTAATAGAATCCACAAATAGAAGATTATGGTAAAAACTCTACAAACTATATGCACATAGTTATAAATTGGCCAAACGACGCACTCAGCTTAGATCCCAGACATAATTAATACACAACACAGACATGATTTAATGTTTATTTGTATTCTTATTTTTATTTTCTTTTTTCTTTTTTATTTTTTATTTAGGTTTGATAATGTTCATTACTCATGATATCTATCATAGATCAGTGTTAAGGATTTATGAGTTAAAAATGTTCCCATGTTGATTTAAGATGATACATTGTCTGAAGCACTGTAATTATTGCTCTCAGGATGTATACACTGTTATTTATTCTGCGATATGGAAATAAAAATAATTTCAACATAAAGGGACAGTCTACTCCATATTTGTTATTGTTTAAAAAGATAGATAATCTCTTTATTACCCATTCCCAGTTTTGCACAGCCAACATGGTTATATTAATATACTTTTAACCTCTGTGATCACCTTCTATTTAAGCCTCTGCAGACTGCCCCCTGATCACACGGCTATTTATTTATTATCTATTGACTTGCATTTTAGCCAATTAGTGCAGTGTCATATACAACTCCATGGGAGAGAGCACAATGTTATCTATATGGCCCACACTGATTAGCAGTCTCTTGTTTTGAAAAGTTAATAAAAAAAAGTATGTTATAAGAGGCTGTCTTTAGGGGCTTAGAAACAGGCAGAAATTTAGAGGTTTAAATGTTATAAAGTATATTAATATAACCATGTTGGTTGTGCAAAACTGGGGAATAGGTAGTAAAGGCGTTATCTATCTTTTTAAACAGTAACAATTTTAGTGTTGACTGTCCCTTTAAGACCATTGCAATCCTGCACCACAAGAGATACATAGTTGCATGCCACGTCTCTGTAACAACTGCATTACATTTTCATGTACATTTTTAGTACTAAATTTTGCTTTATATTTGAATAAAATGTTATATTTTTGTTGTTGCTGTTGTATTTTTCATAAAACTACCACAATTATTTATTTCATATTTTGGGGGTTTGTATCAAACCTGGGTCTGCATCTAAACATTCTAGGGAAATACTTCAAGAAAATAAATAAATAAATAAAATAATAAATATATATTATGTATATATATATATATATATATATATATATATATATATATATATATATATGTATATATATATATATATATATATATATATATATATATATATATATATATATATATATATATATATATATATATATATATATATATTTATATTGACATTTTCCAAGAAGGGGTGTAGATCTCATTGCTTAGACAAGTTGTGAACTGCTTGAAATCAAGATGGAAATGTTCTGACATCATTATTTTCTGTGTTTTTGAAATGATCAGTATGATGGAGGTAATAAAACCAGCCATCACTTAACTTGCAAGGTGTGGGTATTTTGTCTTCCGGGGGCTAGACTACACATTTAATGATAAGATAAGTCTAATCTAATTGGTACAACAAGATGTTTTTAAAAAAAAAAAATGTTCTTTTGAAATCTTTAGTAGGTACAAAATGCTGATGTGTCTTTTTTTTCTCTCTCAGTTTTCTAAGAGTTGAATGTGAATTCCTCAGGATGTTGTGACTTCAGTAGTTCTCTTTGATGTGGATGATTTTTAACTGTTAAAGTACTGATGACTCATATATTCCACAAGTTCTATTTTACAGCTGCAGCCCATATGGGTCAATTGATTTGTCTGTATGAAATATCCCTTTCTGCAGTGATTTTATAGGACATCTTGATTCAGTTGGCCACCAATTATCTAACTGGCAAGTTGACACCCCTGCTGGTAATGTAACTTGCATATAAGTTATTAAAATCCATTTGGGTAAAAAAGAATACACAAAACCCTCTTAATGGTAGATTCTGAAAAAATAAGACTCCTTATATGTTCTACAGGGGTAAAAAGGTACTTCCATGTGTGATCTCCATCTTTTTGGCATTAACTGCAGCATTGTAAGTTCCCGTAAAGAATTTTAGAATGGCAAATTTTAGCTTGAGAGCTGTTATTCTAACTATGCAGGTGTGGAAAGAAATATACTACACAATAAAATGCTCAAAAATGCCCCTAAATATTTTGCAAACTTTCTTACCAAGCCAGCAAGCATGATCATTAGACCCATTGGGGATGATTTATCATAGTGTGAGCGGACATGATCCGCTGTAGCTGATCATGTCCGCCGCACATCAATAAATGCAGACAGCATACGCTGTCAGAATTTATCATTGCACAAACATTTCTCGTGAAATGCTTGTGCAATGCCGCCCCCTGCACATTTGCGTCCGCCACCTCAGAGCTGGTAGACAAGTTAAGGATCAGCGGTCTTTAGACCGCTGCTTCTTAATTCCTGATTCTGGCGAGCCTGAAGGCTTGCATGGAATAAGCTGGTTGACAGCTTCATAAATCGGCCCCATTGTGTTATTATGACCAGACTAATGTTAGTTTTTACATCAGTTTGAGGCCAATGGCTATATGACACTGATATAAGAACTGCCACAATTAACGGTGGTACTTATAGAATAGGTAACAGTAATATTGTATACTATAGGGAATCATGTGATTCTTTCTAGATCTCTGGTACTAAGCTATGATTACGGCGTTTAGCCGAAACATGTAAGCCATTGGTGCTACGCTCATTTCTCCACACTCTCCTTGGCTGATGTTGAAACCGTGTGAGCTGCGTCTCACGAGAAATACTTTTTTAAGGAATTTAATAAAGAACTGTTTTTATTTATCCATCTGGGACTCAATCCATTTTTCCTTTGACTAAA
The DNA here is from genome assembly GCF_027579735.1 of Bombina bombina. NCBI lineage: Eukaryota > Metazoa > Chordata > Amphibia > Anura > Bombinatoridae > Bombina > Bombina bombina. The sequence goes on from NC_069504.1 coordinate 118,497,481, forward strand.
TATAAGTTGCCATAGGTGTTAAATTAAATCAAAGCCACTGTTTTTACCCTGCACTGTATCATCTTCCAACCCCACCTTATTAATTCTAACATGCTGCTTCTGCATAGCTGCCTCTTCTGTAGTCACATTATCTATTGACTATACATACTGTATTAACCCTTTACCTGGAAAAACAGAATCCACAATTAACCCTATAAACTGCCCACTTCCACAAAATTCAGCGCCCATATGACTTAAAAGGGCAATACTCTCAAAATGTAACCCCCCCATAAAAGGCGAAAGTTAGCCTGGATTGTGAGTGTATTAAATATCTATATACATGCGTATTTATGTGTTTATATATGTATATAAGTATAAACATACATATAAACACACACACACACATATATATATATATATATATATATATATATATATATATTTACACTCACCGGCCACTTTATTAGGTACACCTTGCTAGTACCGGGTTGGACCCCCTTTTGCCTTCAGAACTGCCTTAATTCTTTGTGGCATAGATTCAGCAAGGTGTTGGAAACATTCCTCAGAGATTTTGGTCCATATTGACATGATAGCATCACGCAGTTGCTGCAGATTTGCCAGCTGCACATTCATGATGCAAATCTCCCGTTACACCACATCCCAAAGGTGCTCTATTGGATTGAGATCTGGTGACTGGAGCCCATTGGAGTACAGTGAACTCATTGTCATGTTCAAGAAACCAGATTGAGATGATTTGAGCTTTGTGACATGGTGCATTATCCTGCTGGAAGTAGCCATCAGAAGATGGGAACACTTTAGTCATAAAGGTATGGCCAGCAACAATACTCAATACTCAGGTAGGCTGTGGTGTTTAAACAATGCCTAAATTGGTACAAAGGGGTCCAAATTGTGCCAATAAAATATTCCCCCCACCATTACACCACCACCACCATACTGAACCGTTGATACAAGACAGGATGGATCCATGCTTTCATGTTGTTTACGCCAAACTCTTACTCTACCATCTGAATGTTGCAGCTGAAATCGAGACTCATCAGACCAGGCAACATTTTTCCAATCTTCTATTGTCCAAGTTTGATGAGCCTGTGCAAATTGTAGCCTCAGTTTCCTGTTCTTAGCTGACAGGAGTGGCACCCGGTGTGGTCTTCTGCTGCTGTAGCCCATCTGCTTTAAGGTTCGGCGTGCTGTGTGTTCAGAGATGGTATTCTGCATACCTTGGTTGTAACAAGTGGTTATTTGATTAACTGTTGCATTTCTATCATCTAAAACCAGTGTGCCCATTCTCCTCTGACCTCTGACATCAGCAAGGCATGTGATGTAAACTGTAGAAATGGTTGTGTGTTAAAATCACAGTAGATCAGCAGTTTTTTAAATTCTCAGACCAGCCCGTCTGGCACCAACAACCATGCCATGTTCAAAGTCACTTAAATCCCTTTTCTTCCCCAGTCTGATAATCGGTTTGAACTTCAGCAAGTCATCTTCACCACGTCTAGATGCCTAAATGCATTGAGTTACTGCCATGGTATTGGCTGATTAGCAATTTGTCTTACCAAGCAATTGAACAGGTGTACCTAATAAAGTGACCGGTGTATATACCTTTGAAACTTGTAAAATTATTTTTAATCCTTTTTAATATATATTAATGTGTTTTACTATGTATTTTATGTAAATAGTTATTTACTGTGTGTGTGTATATATATATATATATATATATATATATATTCATATTCAAAGAAAGTTCATAGGCATATGCACTCCCACCAACCGTTCAGCTGCCAGGGTGCTTTCAAAGAATTCAATGAAAATGTAACAGGAAAAGCACTCACTGGACTTCGGACTTCAAACGTGGTAACAAAATTTATTAAATGTGACGTTTCGGGACTTAACACGTCAGAGGAAGGGACGTGTTAAGTCCCGAAACGTCACATTTAATAAATTTTGTTACCAATTTTGAAGTCCGAAGTCCAGTGAGTGCTTTTCCTGTTACATTTTCATTATATATTCATATTGATACATAGGTATAGATATATTTGTTACAAAAAAAAAATCATATTTATGAATAAATATTTTACAATAAAAAAACGAAACATTTTCTTCTATGTGAAGAACATTGGAATGTAAAATAACTACCTTCGGGTTTAGTGCTGTAGGTCTAAAGCTTTTTTTTTTTTTATAAATGTAACTGTAAAAAAGATAGCAGCTCTAGTAGATCCTGTACATTATATTTAGTGATTGCTTGACCACTGTAGTAGGAACATTTTAATAGAAATCTAAAAAGATTCAACTAGCCTGAATCCTCTGATTTAAAACAATTCTACTTTCTATGTTAAACTTTAATGGTTTATAGAGGGGATAAATAAAAAGAAATTCAAAGAATCAATCAGCAATATACAAATTTTGTTTAATAAATAAAGTTTTACATTTTGTTTGGCCTACCTGAAAAAAAAAAGAATTTCAAAAGGCTGTGCAACACTCATTTTAAAGCAGTGTTTCTCATCTTCTGTGAAATAGGTCAGTGTATCCAATATTTAACATCATAAAATGTAAACAATAACCTTATCTAACTACCGTAAGGTTGCATATTTATTGTTGGTGCTCCTTGTTAAAATTATTTTGATACCCTTTAGATATGTGATATAAACCTAACATGCAAGTTACTTGTTTCCAGCCAGACATTATATTTCTGATGATAAGAGGCTATATTTAAAAACACAATCTGCTTCAAAAATCGTATTGTTAAAAAAATAGATAATGCCTTTACTACCCATTCCCCAGCTTTGCATAACCAATATTGTTATATTAATATACTTTATAACATCTAAAACTCTAAGGGATAGATTACAAGTGGAGCGCTAAATTATCACATGCCGCAAATTAGCAATTAGTGCTTATAAAATTAACCAGAGATCAGATCTCTGGTTAATTTTATAAATCTGCCCCAAATGACCCCACAATACTGTCTAGTGTAGTTTATTAAGAACTATAGATTGCAGCATCTCTATTTTTTAATAAATCTACTGCACTATGCAGTATTTTGGGGTTAAAGTTGGTGGGAGTTGGAGGTTAGAAAAAAATGGTAATATACACATATTAACACATAAACACATAAATATATATGTATATCAGCATATACATATATATTTTCTGCCATCACAGCGTGACTTACCCCCTTTGCTGGCACTGAAGTTCTGATGCTGTCTCTGACAGCATCAGAACGAGGCTCACATAGGAGCCTATGGAAGTGTGACCTTGTGAGCGCAATGCTTCCCCAGTGATGTGAACGCAAGGTCGCGTTCGCATTGCTGAAAACTTGTTATACCAGCGCACATTATCGTGCACTGGTATTACATAGTGTAGTGCAAATATCGCTTTCATCAAAGTAATATTAAGCGCTCCACTTGTAATCCGGCCCTAAATCTCTGCCTGTTTTTAAGACACTGCAGGCCGCCTTTATCTCTGTCTACTTTATAAGCTTTTCACAGCAAGACAGAGCTTGTTAATGTGTACCATATAAATAACACTGTGCTCACTCCGGTGGAGTTACAAATGAAACCACACTGATTGGCTAAAATGCAAGTCGTAAACAGCCCTGAGATAAGTTTTTTTTTTGCAGAGGCTTAGGGGCTTTGCTGAATGCGGAGAGCAATACGCTCTCCGTATTCAGTATTACACCAGCAGCTCACAAGAGCTGCTGGTGCAACGCTGCCCCCTGCAGACTTGCGGCCAATGGGCCGCCAGCAGGGAGGTATCAATCAACCCGATCGTACTCGATCGGGTTGATTTGTGGCGATTCCTGTCAGCCTCATCAGAGCAGGCGGACAGGGTTATGGAGCAGAGGTCTTTAGACCACTGCTTCATAACTGCTGTTTCTGGCGAGTCTGAAGACTTGTCTAACATAATTAAAATTAAAAAATAACCTTTAATAAATATAGTTAATACCGGCCTAAATACCTTGTGTACCAAACATTTAAAACTAAGTCACAAATGTCCCCCTGTTTCCTGGCCGATAGCAGCTCCCTCGGCTTCAGGTGACAGGGACAAATGGACTGTAAATTTAAAAGCAACAATCACCAACGTGCAGATGAATGCACAAAATATTTAGCAGCAAACTAGTTTCGGCTGTGCTATCAGCCTTTCTCAATGCTATGGACAAACCGAGGCCCGGGTGCCACCCCTTTAAATAGCACTGATCTTAACCTATCAACCAATCAATGTTTCATGTGAGGATACTCTTACTTTTGATCCAATCCCTGTGTATTACGGTATTGTGACGTGCACAGGCAATAGCCCAACAAATATTCATATGTTAGAATAGTTGTAAATGCAATCCAATATGCTACATGTAATTCGATTTTATTTTATTTTGCGCTTTCCCCGTTATATGTTTTCGATCGTTGCACTTGGGATACGTGTTTGTGTGTTTGTCCACATGTGGTTTGGATCGCTTATAACAATTAAAACATATGCAACTTGTAAAGTGTGCGTCCAGTCCCCTCCGTGCAATACGATTAGGATAAGGGGCAGTATTTTCTCTTGTTTTTCTCAATGTGACTATGTATTTGAGAACAGCACGTAAAAGAGCCATTTTCATTGGTCCACAAGGACATACCCTTATTTGGCGTCGTCCAATCAGACAACCGTTTCTCCGTGTAAAGAAAAAGCAATATCTCATTGGAACATTACTATGTAATAGAGCAGACAAACCCATTTTCTGTCATTAACCACCACGTTACCAAACACCAGGGACATTGATGCTAGTCCACACCCTTATGCAAGTAAAGCTAATGTCTGGGGCAATACAGATCTATCCCAGTGTAACTCGTGGTTAGGGATTTTCGTTGATTCGATTTCCACTTGCGTCCTAGATAACCCACACTCAGAGTACTGTGTTTGTTATACATATAGGAAGTAAATTGCCTTCCAATTCATGTGTTACATGTATTCATTTTGTATTCTGATATTATTTCCTGATTAAAACAATTATATACAAAAGACGTTTTAAGACGTATGCTAGTTTAGTCAAAAAAGTGTCCCTGGAAATCCAAAATCCCTTACTGCAGTGAGTGGTCCGTATTAAAGTGACATGTTCCACTATTCTTGTGTGTTGTCTTCCTATGATAAGGATGGTTGGATTACTACCATAGGGTGATAATCTATGTGGGTTCCAACTTAATTCTCCACAAATAATGCTGATCTGTATGCTCTTCAACTGCCTGTTATTAAATTTAGTATCACAGTTATGAGAGGTATCTCAGATGTAGATATAAGTGTGTATATATATATGAAACTTCTAATATTGAATATGGCAAAACACATAGAGTGTACAGTCTTTCTAACATCACATAGCCTGTAATAGCATCATACTTTCTAATTTAAAAAAAGATTGCACTTTTGAACTTAGTGAGGAATTGTCCACAGAATGGTATAGCATCTTAGAAAATGCATCACTAGGTCTACTTAAAGTACTAATTAAATCCAGAGATGGCTCATTGATCAAAATAAAAAATGAAATCGAGGCATTCAAAGAAAAATTGAAACCATTTAATAATGACAAAGAATTCAAAACTAAACAACAAATTATGATGAAAAATATTACAGAATTTAAACAGATACTATTAGAAGGAAAAAATAATAAACTCAATAGAGATATAGAAGATTACAAAAATATAAATGTAAATGAAAATATTCCTAAACTTTTATCTACTATTGAGGATGACAATGATATCATCCCCTGTTCATCTTCCACAATAGCTACAACTGAAAAAACTGAAAAAAACAATACCAATACGATGGTATCTATTTTCAGCAAACATAAAATAGGGAAAGAAAATAAACCTGTTTACAATAAAGAACAAAATAATGCACATAATGCCTATAACTCCAACAAAATAAGAACCAATAATTATTCAAATAGATACTTATAATGATCGACCAACATTTGATCATACTCCAAATAGGAGACAAACAAATAAAAACTACCAACATTTCAGTCATAATAGGAGATTCTATAATGATAGAAATGACTATGACTATAGAGCACAAAACCAACATCATGGTTACACTTATAGAAATAATGATCGCAATGATAGACACAATGACAATAGATTTAATGAGGACACATATTTCAGACCACAGTATAACAGACGGAACAATATGGAACCAAACACATCACACTACAATAATTCTAATTATAGAGAAAGAACTAATACTAACAATTGGAGGATTCCCCTCTCTAATAATTTTGAACCACTAAGAGATATTCAAGAATGGCCAGAAAATAGTCAGACACATACAAGTAATGGTCATTTTTTAGGCATAACCCCACAACACACAGGACATCAAAAAAATGTCTCCATTTGGGGAACACCAAAAGGGAAAAGAGAAAGAGAGGGTGAAGAGGGAGAAAATCCACAAAAAAGACTCAGATAGACAATTCATATACCAATCAGAATACAGGGATATTTAACCTTAGTAAACATACACTAAGTATAGAAGAAAAATCTGTTTTACAAAAGGGCCTTACATTTGCACCGACTTGTAAAATGAACAAGTTTGAAACCCTCATAAATGTTAATCAATATGTCCGTAAATTAACTCTTAAAAAGTATTTCCTATCCACTCCTCACACTAGAACAATTAATAAACCAAGTAATTACTTACACTCTAATTTGAAAGAAAAGTCTACTTTTTACCCTACTCATGATAAGGGAGATTTCATTAAAAGTTTTGAATGTAAAGTCAAAGAGGATCTAGATAAATTAGATACCAACACCAAAGTTAAAGAAAACCTGAAACCTGAAGACATTAAAATTACTACAAGAAAATAAGGAAATCATAATCAAACAAGCAGATAAGGGTGGAGGTATTGTAATTATGGATGTACAATATTATCTGGAAGAAGCCTACAGACTTCTACTTGACAATACCACATATACTAAACTTAAACATAACCCAATTGATTCTCAAAAAAAGAAGCTAAATACTCTATTAGATAAAGCAAAAACATTAGGAGTTCTAGCAGATTCAGAATTCAATTTTTTACAAATTAACCATCCTAAAAATCCCACATTTTATTTTTTACCAAAAATTCATAAACATCTTAATAAACCCCCTGGACGTCCTATTATTTCTGGAATCGACTCAATATCTTCAAACCTTTCACAATATGTAGATTACTTTCTTCAGAATTATGTTATACAGCTACCGTCATACCTTAAAGATTCCACCCACTTTCTAAACATACTGAACGAGATTGAATGGAAAAACAATTACACTATGGTAACGTGTGACGTTAATTCCTTATATACCAATATAGATCACCATTTAGGATTAAAAGCCATTGCCCACTATTTAGATAAAGATGAAAGCCTACTGTATGAACAAAACAAGTTTATTTTAGATAGCATAGAATTTATCCTCAAGAACAATAGTTTCATGTTTAACAATGAATTCTTCCTCCAGACCAGGGGGACGGCGATGGGCACAAGGTTCGCTCCCAGCTATGCCAATTTATTTATGGTTTTTTTTGAAGAGTCTTTTTTATCCAGTGGCCAATGGGGAGCGAACCTTGTGCTCTATAAAAGATTTATTGACGATATCTTCCTAGTCTGGAGAGGAGATCATGAAATTCTAGAAATATTCTTGGAAGATATCAATACCAATAATTTAGGTCTTACTTTCTCACATGAACATAGTATGAAATCACTTCATTTTCTGGATATTGAGGTGGAAATTGTGGATAATAAGATCAAAACTAAAACATATTTTAAAAATATTGACTCAAATAATTTTATCCATCATAAAAGTTGCCACCTCAATAAGTGGAAGGAAAATATTCCCAAAAGTCAGTTACTCAGGATCAGAAAAAACTGTTCTGATTTAGAGTCATATGATCTACAATCAAATATCCTATTAAACAGATTTACTGAGAAAGGTTATAGTCAGAAAAAAATCAAAAACACCATGTTATCGATTAGAGAAACTGATAGATCTAGTTTACTAAAAAACAATAATAACAAAAATAAAAATAAAAATTCTTAGGAAACAAATATTACTCCCACTAGTCATATTTTTGTACCATTTATCACAGAGTATAATGCTCAACACAATGAGATCAGAGCCATTCTAAACAAACACTGGCATTATATTGAAAAAGATCCTATATTAGGTACAAAAGTTAAAAAACACCCTGACCTTGTATTCAAAAAGGCAAAAAATCTAAAAAGTTATTTGGCACCTAGTGAATTCAAAGGAACTAATACTAATTATATTGATAGAGATCTAAGAAAAGAAAAAATATTTGGTTTTTTTCCTTGCATTAAATGCAAATCCTGCAAACATAGTAATAAAATGAAACAGATTACATGTACTAACAACTCATTCACTTTTCATATAAAGGATACTATTAAATGCAGTGACTCTAATGTAATTTATTGCATTAAATGTTCTTGTGATTTATTCTACATTGGTCAAACCAGCAGAATATTAAGGGATCGTATGCGAGAACACATTTTGAACATAGAGCATGCAAATACCAAAACAATACTATACAAACACTTTGCTGAAGTCCACCAGGGGGATCTAAACTGTTTTCAATTTTGGGGTATAAAAAAAGTAAAAATGAACCATAGAGGTGGCAATATGGAAAAGATGCTTCTCAAAAAAGAAGCAGAGTTAATTTTTAAATTCAAAACAATATATCCACTAGGATTAAATAGTTCATTTGATCTAAACTCAATTATATAAATATGGCAGCAAATATAAATACAACTTCCTATATATAACATCTAATATGTATAATCAATCCTATCATTAAGTATAATATTTTGTAAATATATAACAAACAATTATGTCTCTCTGATTACTTCTAGTTGATTTAGAAATATTATTATTTCAATCATTTTTTCAAAATTATTGCACTCCCTTTATCTGTATCAACTAATCAAAGATGTTGAATATATGTCATTATATAATAAATATCATCTAAAGTTCAATCATTCTTTATATAAACTTTACCCAATAGAATATAAGTCATGTATTGAATGTACATTTTTTGCTTGATTTTTTAGCCATAAAAAAACATACACAATTACACAGTTATAATAATCTTTTACATACATTGTGCATTCCTATATAGTGTTCAGATTGTTCGTTTCTATAAACCACATTTTGCGCAAAAGAAAAATATTACCATTATAATCACTTATGATTCTATTTATATTTGTATATAGACATGAGTTAGATACCTTATTTATGACCCGTTCAACAAAGGGTTAATTATTAACACGCCCATATCCTAATTGATACACTCACACTCTCTCCCTATATAAGGCCTCTTGTCACATCCTGTAAGCATCTTGATAAAGGCAGGTAACTCTGCCGAAACGCGTAGATTTGCTTACAGTTACTAGGAGAAATACACTTACTCTTTCACCCTGCACATTACAGGTTCATTTCGAGCTCTACAATTCAAGCAGAGTAAGATATATGAATAATTCCTGTGTGCGGCGTTTATAAGTGTAAATATCCACAGAGCTCCAATCTATCTCACCTGGCTGCACGGCGGCATAAACAACAGGTTCATTTCTGGCTCATACACAATATCTGAGCTGGATATATGAATAATTCCTGTATGCCTACAAGCTACCTCTAGTTGTAGTTATAATACTACCATCTATCCAAAGGACTGCTGAATAAAGAGCACCTTACAAGGAATTTCTATCCACTTGGAGTTCAAACGGACACTTGTTTCCATTTCATCTACATTGTTGCTGTTTGGAAATCAGCTGATTTGCTTTTCTCCTACAGGAGAGATTGGAGGACAGCGACCGGTTACTTGCAAGTATCCCTTCTGTTACGGAATAGTTTTGACATTCTATTATATACTTTTTCCCCTTTTTTCTATACCGGTATATATATATTTCAAATATTAAGCTACATTACAATTGTTTGGATACTATTGGACCAGTACGACTAGTCACATGACGTGACGTCACCACTCACGGATCACACGCTTCACAGTCTCTAACGGACACAAACAGAAGCTGCTGGTTTGTTATTCACCACAAATCTGTTTTATTATTTAATTTTCATTCTCATTAAGTGCTCATAAGATTGGACTGCCTCAGCACATTTACAGCAAAATCAAGTCTTTTTTTGTGTATTGTTATTTTTAACTTAGATATCGCTAATTTTAAAAGGTTATGAAATACATATAGGTTAAAATTCTATCTCTCTGATGCCGGCATCTTAGATTCATATGAGTCTTCTGAATTATATTTTATCATATGTCATATGTGTAATTTGCATACTTTGTTGATATTTATTTATTTCATTTTTATTAAATTGACATTTTATCGTCACCATTGGTACCTTTTTTCCATTCACATATAATCAACATCTTGATTTATAACTTTATAACATTTCATTATTTTTGGTTTGCTCTTCACAGAGCGCTTATCCCACCCCTCCCCACTTTTTATTGCTTGTTTAAGTCTATATTTGGAGATTATATTAGACTACTTAGGGATTTAAGCTTACACCTCACTAGTTAGCACGCACACCACTCTCCCCTTTGTTTTATAGTCAAAAAAGTGTCCCTGGAAATCCAAAATCCCTTACTGCAGTGAGTGGTCCGTATTAAAGTGACATGTTCCACTATTCTTGTGTGTTGTCTTCCTATGATAAGGATGGTTGGATTACTACCATAGGGTGATAATCTATGTGGGTTCCAACTTAATTCTCCACAAATAATGCTGATCTGTATGCTCTTCAACTGCCTGTTATTAAATTTAGTATCACAGTTATGAGAGGTATCTCAGATGTAAATATAAGAGTGTATATATATATGAAACTTCTAATATTGAATATGGCAAAACACATAGAGTGTACAGTCTTTCTAACATCACATAGCCTGTAATAGCATCATACTTTCTTAGTGTGAAAACACATATTAGTATTATGGAATATTAGGCTAATGTTTTCATATATATATATATATATATATACACTCTTATATCTACATCTGAGATACCTCTCATAACTGTGATACTAAATTTAATAACAGGCAGTTGAAGAGCATACAGATCAGCATTATTTGTGGAGAATTAAGTTGGAACCCACATAGATTATCACCCTATGGTAGTAATCCAACCATCCTTATCATAGGAAGACAACACACAAGAATAGTGGAACATGTCACTTTAATACGGACCACTCACTGCAGTAAGGGATTTTGGATTTCCAGGGACACTTTTTTGACTAAACTAACATACGTCTTAAAACGTCTTTTGTATATAATTGTTTTAATCAGGAAATAATATCAGAATACAAAATGAATACATGTAACACATGAATTGGAAGGCAATTTACTTCCTATATGTATAACAAACACAGTACTCTGAGTGTGGGTTATCTAGGACGCAAGTGGAAATCGAATCAACGAAAATCCCTAACCACAAGTTACACTGGGATAGAGCTGTATTGCCCCAGACATTAGCTTTACTTGCATAAGGGTGTGGACTAGCATCGATGTCCCTGGTGTTTGGTAATGTGGTGGTTAATGACAGAAAATGGGTTTGTCTGCTCTATTACATAGTAATGTTCCAATGAGATATTGCTTTGTCTTTACACAGAGAAACGGTTGTCTGATTGGACGACGCCAAATAAGGGTATGTCCTTGTGGACCAATGAAAATGGCTCTTTTACGTGCTGTTCTCAATTACATAGTCACATTGAGAAAAACAAGAGAAAATACTGCCCCTTATCCTAATCGTATTGCACGGAGGGGACTGGACGCACACTTTACAAGTTGCATATGTTTTAATTGTTATAAGCGATCCAAACCACATGTGGACAAACACACAAACACGTATCCCAAGTGCAACGATCGAAAACATATAACGGGGAAAGCGCAAAATAAAATCAAATCGAATTACATGTAGCATATTGGATTGCATTTACAACTATTCTAACATATGAATATTTGTTGGGCTATTGCCTGTGCACGTCACAATACCGTAATACACAGGGATTGGATCAAAAGTAGGAGTATCCTCACATGAAACATTGATTGGTTGATAGGTTAAGATCAGTGCTATTTAAAGGGGTGGCACCCGGGCCTCGGTTTGTCCATAGCATTGAGAAAGGCTGATAGCACAGCCGAAACTAGTTTGCTGCTAAATATTTTGTGCATTCATCTGCACGTTGGTGATTGTTGCTTTTAAATTTACAGTCCATTTGTCCCTGTCACCTGAAGCCGAGGGAGCTGCTATCGGCCAGGAAACAGGGGGACATTTGTGACTTAGTTTTAAATGTTTGGTACACAAGGTATTTAGGCCGGTATTAACTATACTTATTAAAGGTTATTTTTTAATTTTAATTATGTTAGACAGGAATGAGTGCTAGTTTAAACCACCTGCTTTCTTTGAGGTTCTCTTACCTCTTTCTCTCCTCACTGTTATATTTTAGGTGGGTAAGCACCGGAACATCCACTAGTTCCATATATTCCTGTACACACTAAACTAGTGCCAGTACTCTAAACTTTCTCTTATTGAGTCTGAAGACTTGCCAGAAACACGTCCCTTATGTAAATGTATATCTCAGCGCCTACTGAACCTTGTATGCCCGGAATGGTGGTACCTAGCTGCCACCTGGGGTGATTTCAATGTAAGTGGTATATCCAGGCGCCAACAATGGAGGCTAAGGTTAAGGTTAAGACTTAAATGTTAAGACTTAAATGTTTATTCGAGACAAATCTTCTATACAATAAAAGATGGTGTGGTTGTTATGATAAAAATGTAATACAACACTTTATACAAATGGTTAAATTATTTGGCTAAAAAATGCAAGGATCCTCGCTAAATTAGTTAAAAACATTAAACTATATTCTTACACTTTGTACGGGGTAAACTTATATAATCTTACACTTTAAACAGAGTAATCAAATATATAAAAATAGCTACAATTTGTAACACTAATATGTGTGGATGTGTGTGTGAGAGCTTGCGCTCCACACTGTGAACTAAATCCAAGTGGTGATAAGTGTGCTTGAAAGACAATCCTGTGGACAAAATATATAAATAAAAGTCAATCTTGTGACCAAAATAGATGTCAATCCTGTGACCAAAAAATAATGTCAATCCTGTGCAGAAAAAATAATAATAAAGAAGAATTGAAATCCTGTGAAAAAACAAAGTTGCAATGAGAGTCTATCCTTTTGAAAAAACTCCACTCCTGTGCTAAAAAGGAAAAAATCTTCTATGTGCAAATGTCCAACAACGTAATGTGTGTTGCAAACAAACATAAAAAAAACTATAAAAATAGTAGAACAGTGCTCGTTGGAGACTGAGCTCCAAGCAAAAATAGAAACAAAACAGATGAAATAACAAACAAATGCTGCCAATCGATAAAAAACCTGTGGAGAGAAAAAAATATACAATGTGTAGATAATACTTCCAATGTACCCTCCTAGTGGAATAGAGCTTACCAGGTCTACGCGTTTCGGCCTTGCCTAGGCCTTTATCAAGACTGATGGTAAGCTGCTTGTTTAGGCCTTATATAGGCGAATCTAAATTGTGACCGGAAGTGTCATTTGTCAATGACTTCCGGTTTAGCGTTCCAATAATTTTCTGAATTTGTCTGTATAATCACTATAGATCTATTTCCTTGAGGGTTTTTTGATGTCTAATGGTATAGATGTCATAAGGGGTATTTGGGGATTGTTTCTTAGCGTTTGTATAATATATCCTTTACCTCTGTGTTTTGCGATTACGTCACTTCCGGTGGGGAATGCGTGACCAATTTATTAATACTAGATGCCTATAATGATTTGTTTCTAAATACTTGTAATAGGTCAATTTAGTTTAATAGTTATTGATCAATATTTATTTATTTAATTTAAGGTCAATTAATTTTGGTTCCGATTTTTGAAAGTCCCCATTGGTTGTGACGTCATCGCTAGTTGGCGCTGGTGATTGGTTTAGCTGAGACTTCTTATTGTTTGTCTTAATCCAAATTATTTTCTGTTGGATTATTCCTTTATGTTGTGTGTATTGATGTGTTCGTATTAGCGGTGATATGTTAATTATTTACATATCTAATAGTTGTATGTTATACTTCCTTTATTGAAAGTTTGCAATATAGAAGCGATATGGTAATTATTTGCATGTCTGCAATATAGAAGCGATATGCTCATTATTTGCATATCTTTGGTTTCAAAGAAGTATGAGAGCGTTCTAATATCCTTTAATATAATATGGAGGAGTTGGTCTATTAGTTGTCTTTTATAACTGGGGACTTGGACTAATCTTTAGTTTAAACATTATTCTTATTTTAGGGTTTAAATTATTTATTACCAGTGATTGGAAATGTGGGCTCATCCTTAATTTGGACTTTATTCTTATATCAGGGTTAGATTAATTCGCAACGATAACTGTGAGTATGGGGGAACAAGAGAGGGGGTATGGTATCTTAGAGTGATGCTGACATATCTGTTTCGCTATCATTCATCCTGGGTTGTTTGTGCTCCCATTATTATTTGGACACAGGCTATTTGGGGACTGTTCAATTACCCTTTCTTGCTATCTGTTGAAGGAATATTAAATTTCGATGGAGCAGCTGGAGTACCATTAACTGCGATTCGTCCTTCCATTCAAAAAGTTGTATAAATTATATAGCTGTTATGTAGAGGGTTTTATTGAATTTCCAAAGGGTGGCTGGAGTACCCTTAATTGTGGTCTGTCCTTGGATATATAGATGGTATAGATATCATAAATTGTAAGAACTATAATGAATGTGTGGGAGAGAGTGGTAGGGACTGCAGTAGATGTATGGAAGAGAGGGAAGGGAATTATATACATATTGGTGAAATCATTCGGCTAGCCTCTAAATGTTTTATGTGGAGGCATCTTACTGATATAAACGTTAGTTATTGTTAATAATGTCAACGTTAATTGTTTAATTGTTTTTTAACCCTGTGAGGACTTATACCTAGAGGGGAGAGGCTCAGGATATTCTGTGGGCGTAGATTTGAGAGTTTTTTTGGGAGTTTTTTTAAAACTGTAGAGACTTATACTTAGAGGGGAGAGAATCAAGATATTCTGTGGGCTAAGATTTAAGATTTGAGAGGAGATGGATATACTGTCCAGTCTAGACTTAATTAGATTAGATGGGATAAATCTTCTTTATTATTTAATCCTTTTGGATGGAGACAATCTAGATTAAAGATCCACTTTGATTCTGCGGATAATAATTTTCTTGTGTAGTTTCCACCTCTCCAATCTTTCCCGATTTTCTGGATGCCCATGTAAGTTAATTCTTTGGTGTTCCCTTTATGCTTGGTTGAAAAATGTCTGTATAAGGCTGTGTCCATGTTTAACTTTTCTATCTGTAATAAGTGTTCGCGTATCCGGTCTCTTAGGGGTCTTGACGTCTGGCCTACGTATTGGAGACCACATGTACACTGTAGCATGTATATCACTCCGCTGTCTTGACATCTGATTAGCTCTTTCACTTTGTATTCCTCTTTAGTTGTGAAGCTGCAGAATGTGGTTGATTTCTTACCGTGTTTACACGCTTTACATAGTGGGCATGGGAAAAATCCTTTCACTTCTTTTCCGAATGTGTCCGTTATCCCTTGCTTCTTTTTCTTCTCTATACTTGGGGCCAGTCGACTCTTCAGGTTCTTAGTTTTTCGGTATACGAATTTAGGTTTTGCTGGTAATTTGTCACCTATTAAGTCGTCCTCTTTCAGGAGTGACCAGTGTTTCTGGAAGATTTTTTCTATGATGTCCTTGTTCTCGCTGTACTCCGTGATCATGGCCACATTGATACTGTCATTTTCCACCGGACACATTTTCCTTTTATATTTCAAAAGCTCCTTCCTCTCTGTTTTGTCAATTTCCTCGATTTTTTGATCCAGCATGTTCTCGTCATATCCCCTTTCCAGAAATTTACTTTTAATGGTTTTGGCCTGTTCTTCCCATTTTTCTTCTGTAGAACAGTTTTTCTTGATCCTTAACAATTGGCCCTTAGGTATATTGTTTTTCCAGCTCTTGTGATGACAACTCATACTATGTATGTAGTTGTTGCTGTCAACATTTTTAAAATGTGTAGATGTTTCAATTTTTCCCTCTTTTATTTCAATTTTAAGGTCCAGAAAAATGAGTTCAGTGGTACTCCAAGTATGAGTGAACCTTAGATTGTCTGTGCTGTTATTCATAACTTTAATGGTGTAGTCCAAATCTTCCTGGGTACCTTTCCAGATGATAATAATGTCATCTATGTAGCGACGGTATAGGACCAGGTCCGCGTCCGCCGGGCAAGACTCCCAGAAGGTGTTCTCCCACTTGCCCATATATAGATTCGCATAGCTGGGCGCGAACCTGGTCCCCATAGCCGTGCCACAAATTTGTTGGTAATATTTTCCCTCGTCATGGAAATAGTTATGAGTCAGTATATATTGGATTCCATCTAGGATGAATGTTTTCTGATCGTCCGGGATTTCGGGGTCTTTATCCAGAAAGAATTTTACCGCTTTCAGCCCATCCTCATGAGGTATGCATGTATATAGTGACATCACATCACATGTGGCTAAGATATAGCCGTCGTCCCATGGTATATCTTCTAGAAGGTTCAAAACCTGAGTAGAGTCCTTCAGGTATGCGGGTAACTGTTTTACATATCTCTGAAGGTTGAGATCAATGTACTCCGAAAGGTTACTACTCAGGGAGCCAATCCCCGAAATGATCGGTCTTCCTGGTGGTTTCTGTAAAGATTTATGAATCTTGGGTAAGTGGTAAATGACCGGTGTTATTGGATGATCTACATTGATATAGTCATATTCTTTTTTGTTTAGTATTCCCCGTTCTTTTGCCTTGTCCAAAATCGTTAGTAATTCCTTCTTATAAGCCCCTATCGGATTCGAGGGTAGCTGACGATAGGTTCCTTGGTCGCTCAATATCCTGGCGCTTTCTAGTCTGTAGTCAGCTCGATCCATCACGACAATTCCTCCCCCTTTATCTGCTGGTTTGATGATTAGTTTATGGTTGTCTTCCAAGGTTTTTATTGTCTTCATTTGTTGGTAAGAGAGATTCTGTGTCCTCAGTTTCAATTTTTTGGATTGTAGCTCCTTAATTTCTTTACAGACTATAGTTTCGAATGCCTCTATAGAGGCCCCCTTACTGTTTGTGGGAAAAAAGGATGATTTCGGTCTTAGGTTTGTATGTCTATAGTCATCATTATATTCTTGTGGTGTCCATATTGTCCTTTCCATTGATGATTTGGCAAAAAACCTTTTCAGCGTAAGTTTCCGGATAAATTCTTTCGTGTTGATAAAAGTTTGAAATTTATTCAGACTCCTAGTGGGAGCGAATGAGAGGCCATATTTAAGCACGGAATTTTCTTCTCTTGTCAAAGTGTGCGAGCTTAAATTGAATATACCTTCGGTATTGTCCGTAGGTGTTCCTTCATCCTTGTTTTTGTTTACTTTGGCCCCTCCTCTCCTTCCTCGGTGTGTCTTCTTCTTGATGAGGTTGTTGGTATGTCTGGGCCTTTCTCTCTCTGCGGTCTCAGGGGCCTGTTTTTCTCCCTGTTGTGTATGTGATCTAATTCTAAAAAAGTCGGTGAGTCTGCTGTGATATTGGGCGTCGCTTTTTGAGGTTCCCTATAAGACTCAGTTCTTTTGGTCCTTTGTTGGATTTTCCATTCCTCTCTTCCATTCGTCTCATCTTTTCTGTAATTATTAGTTACCTCTTTCATCATCGGTGTCCTATGCATATTAGTATTATTGTAATGCATATCATCTCTTCTGTCATATCCCTCAGAAGTATGGTATCCCCTCTGGTTTCTGTAACTGTGTTCAAAATCTTTTTGTCTATTGTGATTCGATCTCCCCTCATAGTATTGTCGTTTCGGTGAATATTGGTAATCGTAATCCCCCCTTTTGTATGATTTATCCTGAGTATAATCCCATCTGTTATGCCGATTATCTCTCCTTCTTCTAGGTGTATGTTCCTCCCCCCTTATGTATTCCCTATCATTATCATATTCTCGCCGGTAATTGTTGTTTTGCCATCTATTGTCATAGTGTGGTCTTGACCTATTGTTGCCATACGGTGTTTCAGTATAGTAATTTGGTTGAGTATGATATCTTCTATAGGGTCTATTATGGTATTGGTTTATCGGTCTATGGTGTCTATTTATCTGTCTTCTAGGTTCGTATTCATGTCTGGTGTCTTGTTGATAGTCGTTGTTATGTTTGGTGTCTTTGACCGTGTCTGTTATCTCACTCTCTGTCTTTAAATTCGTACCTGCTTCTGCCATGGTGATTTTATCTGCATCATTTATAATTTCTTTGTTTTCTAACTCTCTTAAAAGTTTTTTGGTTTTTTTCTGTATAACATCATCTCTAATCTTTTTTACTTTCTTAAATAGATTGTCTTTCCTTTCGGATATGTCTATAGATTCATTTCCAGAATGTTCTAGATTAATTAAAATCTCTTCATTCTCTTTTATCTTTGAATCCATGTGTAATGCCAGGGATTCTCTATACTCTATGATGAGTTTTATTAATTGCCTGGATGTGTTAATTAAAACAGCCTTCCATTTCTCAGAAATTGGGTCAGACAGTGGGAATGCACATTCTTTATGTGTCATGAGCCCTTTTGGAATAATATCCAGTTCTAGGCATTTTTTCAGGAATGAAATCTCTGCCTTATATTTCACCTCTGAGATTAAGAGTTTTTCTAATTCCCTAAATATGGACTGGATATCAACTGTCTCATCCTCTTCTAGTTCAATACTTATCATTTTTGTTTGTTTATTTACATTGAACGATACATCTTGTCGGAGTGTAGCTAAAGACTCCATATTTATATAGTAGAGACAGTGGCAGCTGAGATTAGGCTAGGGATATGTAATAGATATGTAAATGTATATCTCAGCGCCTACTGAACCTTGTATGCCCGGAATGGTGGTACCTAGCTGCCACCTGGGGTGATTTCAATGTAAGTGGTATATCCAGGCGCCAACAATGGAGGCTAAGGTTAAGGTTAAGACTTAAATGTTAAGACTTAAATGTTTATTCGAGACAAATCTTCTATACAATAAAAGATGGTGTGGTTGTTATGATAAAAATGTAATACAACACTTTATACAAATGGTTAAATTATTTGGCTAAAAAATGCAAGGATCCTCGCTAAATTAGTTAAAAACATTAAACTATATTCTTACACTTTGTACGGGGTAAACTTATATAATCTTACACTTTAAACAGAGTAATCAAATATATAAAAATAGCTACAATTTGTAACACTAATATGTGTGGATGTGTGTGTGAGAGCTTGCGCTCCACACTGTGAACTAAATCCAAGTGGTGATAAGTGTGCTTGAAAGACAATCCTGTGGACAAAATATATAAATAAAAGTCAATCTTGTGACCAAAATAGATGTCAATCCTGTGACCAAAAAATAATGTCAATCCTGTGCAGAAAAAATAATAATAAAGAAGAATTGAAATCCTGTGAAAAAACAAAGTTGCAATGAGAGTCTATCCTTTTGAAAAAACTCCACTCCTGTGCTAAAAAGGAAAAAATCTTCTATGTGCAAATGTCCAACAACGTAATGTGTGTTGCAAACAAACATAAAAAAAACTATAAAAATAGTAGAACAGTGCTCGTTGGAGACTGAGCTCCAAGCAAAAATAGAAACAAAACAGATGAAATAACAAACAAATGCTGCCAATCGATAAAAAACCTGTGGAGAGAAAAAAATATACAATGTGTAGATAATACTTCCAATGTACCCTCCTAGTGGAATAGAGCTTACCAGGTCTACGCGTTTCGGCCTTGCCTAGGCCTTTATCAAGACTGATGGTAAGCTGCTTGTTTAGGCCTTATATAGGCGAATCTAAATTGTGACCGGAAGTGTCATTTGTCAATGACTTCCGGTTTAGCGTTCCAATAATTTTCTGAATTTGTCTGTATAATCACTATAGATCTATTTCCTTGAGGGTTTTTTGATGTCTAATGGTATAGATGTCATAAGGGGTATTTGGGGATTGTTTCTTAGCGTTTGTATAATATATCCTTTACCTCCGTGTTTTGCGATTACGTCACTTCCGGTGGGGAATGCGTGACCAATTTATTAATACTAGATGCCTATAATGATTTGTTTCTAAATACTTGAAGAACTAGAAGAGGATGAGACAGTTGATATCCAGTCCATATTTAGGGAATTAGAAAAACTCTTAATCTCAGAGGTGAAATATAAGGCAGAGATTTCATTCCTGAAAAAATGCCTAGAACTGGATATTATTCCAAAAGGGCTCATGACACATAAAGAATGTGCATTCCCACTGTCTGACCCAATTTCTGAGAAATGGAAGGCTGTTTTAATTAACACATCCAGGCAATTAATAAAACTCATCATAGAGTATAGAGAATCCCTGGCATTACACATGGATTCAAAGATAAAAGAGAATGAAGAGATTTTAATTAATCTAGAACATTCTGGAAATGAATCTATAGACATATCCGAAAGGAAAGACAATCTATTTAAGAAAGTAAAAAAGATTAGAGATGATGTTATACAGGAAAAAAACCAAAAAACTTTTAAGAGAGTTAGAAAACAAAGAAATTATAAATGATGCAGATAAAATCACCATGGCAGAAGCAGGTACGAATTTAAAGACAGAGAGTGAGATAACAGACACGGTCAAAGACACCAAACATAACAACGACTATCAACAAGACACCAGACATGAATACGAACCTAGAAGACAGATAAATAGACACCATAGACCGATAAACCAATACCATAATAGACCCTATAGAAGATATCATACTCAACCAAATTACTATACTGAAACACCGTATGGCAACAATAGGTCAAGACCACACTATGACAATAGATGGCAAAACAACAATTACCGGCGAGAATATGATAATGATAGGGAATACATAAGGGGGGAGGAACATACACCTAGAAGAAGGAGAGATAATCGGCATAACAGATGGGATTATACTCAGGATAAATCATACAAAAGGGGGGATTACGATTACCAATATTCACCGAAACGACAATACTATGAGGGGAGATCGAATCACAATAGACAAAAAGATTTTGAACACAGTTACAGAAACCAGAGGGGATACCATACTTCTGAGGGATATGACAGAAGAGATGATATGCATTACAATAATACTAATATGCATAGGACACCGATGATGAAAGAGGTAACTAATAATTACAGAAAAGATGAGACGAATGGAAGAGAGGAATGGAAAATCCAACAAAGGACCAAAAGAACTGAGTCTTATAGGGAACCTCAAAAAGCGACGCCCAATATCACAGCAGACTCACCGACTTTTTTAGAATTAGATCACATACACAACAGGGAGAAAAACAGGCCCCTGAGACCGCAGAGAGAGAAAGGCCCAGACATACCAACAACCTCATCAAGAAGAAGACACACCGAGGAAGGAGAGGAGGGGCCAAAGTAAACAAAAACAAGGATGAAGGAACACCTACGGACAATACCGAAGGTATATTCAATTTAAGCTCGCACACTTTGACAAGAGAAGAAAATTCCGTGCTTAAATATGGCCTCTCATTCGCTCCCACTAGGAGTCTGAATAAATTTCAAACTTTTATCAACACGAAAGAATTTATCCGGAAACTTACGCTGAAAAGGTTTTTTGCCAAATCAGCAATGGAAAGGACAATATGGACACCACAAGAATATAATGATGACTATAGACATACAAACCTAAGACCGAAATCATCCTTTTTTCCCACAAACAGTAAGGGGGCCTCTATAGAGGCATTCGAAACTATAGTCTGTAAAGAAATTAAGGAGCTACAATCCAAAAAATTGAAACTGAGGACACAGAATCTCTCTTACTAACAAATGAAGACAATAAAAACCTTGGAAGACAACCATAAACTAATCATCAAACCAGCAGATAAAGGGGGAGGAATTGTCGTGATGGATCGAGCTGACTACAGACTAGAAAGCGCCAGGATATTGAGCGACCAAGGAACCTATCGTCAGCTACCCTCGAATCCGATAGGGGCTTATAAGAAGGAATTACTAACGATTTTGGACAAGGCAAAAGAACGGGGAATACTAAACAAAAAAGAATATGACTATATCAATGTAGATCATCCAATAACACTGGTCATTTACCACTTACCCAAGATTCATAAATCTTTACAGAAACCACCAGGAAGACCGATCATTTCGGGGATTGGCTCCCTGAGTAGTAACCTTTCGGAGTACATTGATCTCAACCTTCAGAGATATGTAAAACAGTTACCCGCATACCTGAAGGACTCTACTCAGGTTTTGAACCTTCTAGAAGATATACCATGGGACGACGGCTATATCTTAGCCACATGTGATGTGATGTCACTATATACATGCATACCTCATGAGGATGGGCTGAAAGCGGTAAAATTCTTTCTGGATAAAGACCCCGAAATCCCGGACGATCAGAAAACATTCATCCTTGATGGAATCCAATATATACTGACTCATAACTATTTCCATGACGAGGGAAAATATTACCAACAAATTTGTGGCACGGCTATGGGGACCTGGTTCGCGCCCAGCTATGCGAATCTATATATGGGCAAGTGGGAGAACACCTTCTGGGAGTCTTGCCCGGCGGACGCGGACCTGGTCCTATACCGTCGCTACATAGATGACATTATTATCATCTGGAAAGGTACCCAGGAAGATTTGGACTACACCATTAAAGTTATGAATAACAGCACAGACAATCTAAGGTTCACTCATACTTGGAGTACCACTGAACTCATTTTTCTGGACCTTAAAATTGAAATAAAAGAGGGAAAAATTGAAACATCTACACATTTTAAAAATGTTGACAGCAACAACTACATACATAGTATGAGTTGTCATCACAAGAGCTGGAAAAACAATATACCTAAGGGCCAATTGTTAAGGATCAAGAAAAACTGTTCTACAGAAGAAAAATGGGAAGAACAGGCCAAAACCATTAAAAGTAAATTTCTGGAAAGGGGATATGACGAGAACATGCTGGATCAAAAAATCGAGGAAATTATGAACCTATGTTCCCTCCACTTATTACTGTTGTCTCCTTTTCTTGTTCTTTACTTTCTCTTCTGTATTACCCTTCAAGCCTATCATAAAGCGAGCCCTCGACTCATATCAAACTTCTATTACAAATCAGACCTGTTAAGGCCCCTCTCACCCACCATCTATCCTTTATTTATTTCTCTCGGTATGGGCATAGCAGGAAGCTCTAATTAATATATGGCCCATAGCCTACATGAAAGAGAATCACGACCCATGACTCAGGGACTTATGGCCTTTACTAGTAGAAACTTCACCCAATGACACCTAATATCAACCTACCTCTAAGCTCTTTAACCTCCCCCTTAGTTATCTTTCCACCCATTATGCTTTTTACTGCAGATGAACCCCACCTAAACTACTGCCCTACACTCCCACTACTTCAACATCATAGCTGCCGGCGGCCGAGGCAGCATAGTAAACATTAAGGGCAGCTCAGGAGAGACTGAAGATTCTGTTCAGTATTCAGATAGAGGACATTTATTAGGGTGCATCAGAGGCAGTTAGATACCACTGGGGACTGGATCTCTTATATTAAACCCTTTAGAAGGTCTTGGCACATGGGGCTTATCCCTACGCGCCCTTATACACTCACTTCAAGTTAGCAGTTATGGGGCTAATCAGCTCAAGTTATAAAACTACTCCCACGTTGATCTTAGCACATCCTGTAACCCATGGGGCTGTGACAGACATTAGACAGTAGCACTAGTGCAGTTTCACTACATATAAGTCCGAATAGTAGCTTAAGATATTACTAATAGTGTCCACAAGCTTAAACAACCGTGTTATCTCATTAGTCTCTCCCTTCCCCCTATGCTCCCAATTTTGAGCGGCTCTTGCCCGCTGACTCCCTTCCCCCCTACTTAAATAATATCCCTTCATATATGTTGGTGTGTACTCTACTTATCTAATCCTATTATTCTAACTATCTTATACCGCTATCCGGTTCAAAAACATCTCTCTCTACAGAGGCGGTATATCTGTAGCTCCTCAATTGTACACACCTCCCTCTCACTTCTTATTATTTAACATAAAAAATGAGGTTTCATTCTCATATACTTATCTTCTTATCTAGATAACATTCCAGTTATAGCACTAAAGCGTTTTTGTTGCTGTTATCTGTTTTTTATGCTCATTCACTGCAGATTACTTTCTCCCTATACTCATATGTAAGGCAGTTAATCGTAGATTTCTTCTGCTATTTTTTCCCCTTGGACAAGTGTATTAAGAAAAAGATTAACATTACTCAACCGTTTGCCTCAGATTATCTGCACATAATCTTCAGCTATAACTCCTTGTAACTGGACAATTCTTATCTACTTTTTTTTTCCCTTGTATTATGTTATTATATTGCCTCAATAAAAATTTATACAAAAAAAAAAAAAAATCGAGGAAATTGACAAAAGAGAGAGGAAGGAGCTTTTGAAATATAAAAGGAAAATGTGTCCGGTGGAAAATGACAGTATCAATGTGGCCATGATCACGGAGTACAGCGAGAACAAGGACATCATAGAAAAAATCTTCCAGAAACACTGGTCACTCCTGAAAGAGGACGACTTAATAGGTGACAAATTACCAGCAAAACCTAAATTCGTATACCGAAAAACTAAGAACCTGAAGAGTCGACTGGCCCCAAGTATAGAGAAGAAAAAGAAGCAAGGGATAACGGACACATTCGGAAAAGAAGTGAAAGGATTTTTCCCATGCCCACTATGTAAAGCGTGTAAACACGGTAAGAAATCAACCACATTCTGCAGCTTCACAACTAAAGAGGAATACAAAGTGAAAGAGCTAATCAGATGTCAAGACAGCGGAGTGATATACATGCTACAGTGTACATGTGGTCTCCAATACGTAGGCCAGACGTCAAGACCCCTAAGAGACCGGATACGCGAACACTTATTACAGATAGAAAAGTTAAACATGGACACAGCCTTATACAGACATTTTTCAACCAAGCATAAAGGGAACACCAAAGAATTAACTTACATGGGCATCCAGAAAATCGGGAAAGATTGGAGAGGTGGAAACTACACAAGAAAATTATTATCCGCAGAATCAAAGTGGATCTTTAATCTAGATTGTCTCCATCCAAAAGGATTAAATAATAAAGAAGATTTATCCCATCTAATCTAATTAAGTCTAGACTGGACAGTATATCCATCTCCTCTCAAATCTTAAATCTTAGCCCACAGAATATCTTGATTCTCTCCCCTCTAAGTATAAGTCTCTACAGTTTTAAAAAAACTCCCAAAAAAACTCTCAAATCTACGCCCACAGAATATCCTGAGCCTCTCCCCTCTAGGTATAAGTCCTCACAGGGTTAAAAAACAATTAAACAATTAACGTTGACATTATTAACAATAACTAACGTTTATATCAGTAAGATGCCTCCACATAAAACATTTAGAGGCTAGCCGAATGATTTCACCAATATGTATATAATTCCCTTCCCTCTCTTCCATACATCTACTGCAGTCCCTACCACTCTCTCCCACACATTCATTATAGTTCTTACAATTTATGATATCTATACCATCTATATATCCAAGGACAGACCACAATTAAGGGTACTCCAGCCACCCTTTGGAAATTCAATAAAACCCTCTACATAACAGCTATATAATTTATACAACTTTTTGAATGGAAGGACGAATCGCAGTTAATGGTACTCCAGCTGCTCCATCGAAATTTAATATTCCTTCAACAGATAGCAAGAAAGGGTAATTGAACAGTCCCCAAATAGCCTGTGTCCAAATAATAATGGGAGCACAAACAACCCAGGATGAATGATAGTGAAACAGATATGTCAGCATCACTCTAAGATACCATACCCCCTCTCTTGTTCCCCCATACTCACAGTTATCGTTGCGAATTAATCTAACCCTGATATAAGAATAAAGTCCAAATTAAGGATGAGCCCACATTTCCAATCACTGGTAATAAATAATTTAAACCCTAAAATAAGAATAATGTTTAAACTAAAGATTAGTCCAAGTCCCCAGTTATAAAAGACAACTAATAGACCAACTCCTCCATATTATATTAAAGGATATTAGAACGCTCTCATACTTCTTTGAAACCAAAGATATGCAAATAATGAGCATATCGCTTCTATATTGCAGACATGCAAATAATTACCATATCGCTTCTATATTGCAAACTTTCAATAAAGGAAGTATAACATACAACTATTAGATATGTAAATAATTAACATATCACCGCTAATACGAACACATCAATACACACAACATAAAGGAATAATCCAACAGAAAATAATTTGGATTAAGACAAACAATAAGAAGTCTCAGCTAAACCAATCACCAGCGCCAACTAGCGATGACGTCACAACCAATGGGGACTTTCAAAAATCGGAACCAAAATTAATTGACCTTAAATTAAATAAATAAATATTGATCAATAACTATTAAACTAAATTGACCTATTACAAGTATTTAGAAACAAATCATTATAGGCATCTAGTATTAATAAATTGGTCACGCATTCCCCACCGGAAGTGACGTAATCGCAAAACACGGAGGTAAAGGATATATTATACAAACGCTAAGAAACAATCCCCAAATACCCCTTATGACATCTATACCATTAGACATCAAAAAACCCTCAAGGAAATAGATCTATAGTGATTATACAGACAAATTCAGAAAATTATTGGAACGCTAAACCGGAAGTCATTGACAAATGACACTTCCGGTCACAATTTAGATTCGCCTATATAAGGCCTAAACAAGCAGCTTACCATCAGTCTTGATAAAGGCCTAGGCAAGGCCGAAACGCGTAGACCTGGTAAGCTCTATTCCACTAGGAGGGTACATTGGAAGTATTATCTACACATTGTATATTTTTTTCTCTCCACAGGTTTTTTATCGATTGGCAGCATTTGTTTGTTATTTCATCTGTTTTGTTTCTATTTTTGCTTGGAGCTCAGTCTCCAACGAGCACTGTTCTACTATTTTTATAGTTTTTTTTATGTTTGTTTGCAACACACATTACGTTGTTGGACATTTGCACATAGAAGATTTTTTCCTTTTTAGCACAGGAGTGGAGTTTTTTCAAAAGGATAGACTCTCATTGCAACTTTGTTTTTTCACAGGATTTCAATTCTTCTTTATTATTATTTTTTCTGCACAGGATTGACATTATTTTTTGGTCACAGGATTGACATCTATTTTGGTCACAAGATTGACTTTTATTTATATATTTTGTCCACAGGATTGTCTTTCAAGCACACTTATCACCACTTGGATTTAGTTCACAGTGTGGAGCGCAAGCTCTCACACACACATCCACACATATTAGTGTTACAAATTGTAGCTATTTTTATATATTTGATTACTCTGTTTAAAGTGTAAGATTATATAAGTTTACCCCGTACAAAGTGTAAGAATATAGTTTAATGTTTTTAACTAATTTAGCGAGGATCCTTGCATTTTTTAGCCAAATAATTTAACCATTTGTATAAAGTGTTGTATTACATTTTTAAGAAACACGTCCCTTCAAGCTCCACTCGGAGCTTGATAAATGGGCCTCTAAGAGACAAGGTAGTCACAGAGGTAAAAAGTATAATAATATAACTGTGTTGGGTATACAAAACTGGGGAATGGGTAATAAAGGGATTATCTATCTTTTTAAACAATCACAATTTTGGAGTAGACTGTCCTTTTAAACTAGCGAAGAGCAGATTTGCAATAGCTGAAATAAATGGTAATATTGCATCAGATAGACACTTGTGCTTTGCCTAGTGAAAAAATCTGCCATTGGCTTCCATGGAACAACTACACAAAACATTTCAGCATAATTAGGGCCGATGTTCAAAAGATCATTAGGACCGTGAGAAATACTCATTTCAGCCTTGCAATTCGCCTGCCAGGCAAAATGTTATAAACGAGTGGACTGACCCTTGCTGTACAGACGAATGGCGATCTGCCAGCCATAAGACAGTATAGGGCTGGCTGACTTTTGAACAATCTAACCACATAGCGAGTGAATGTAGATCTCGGCAGTGTGGAGGGGGCTTTTTTTAACTGCATGATTACAAAACATATACTATGTGTCCAGTAAATATAAAAAAGGTTTCTGCTTAGTAATAGTTCAAGTAATAGATATGTAAACTTTCTCTATTTTAATAACGTTTCGTATAGGGCAATTGCAATATTAGAATTGAGTTCACACTGTACTGAATGGGTTTATTGCTAATATTGCTGTCTCAGTACCAAAAGTGCTATTAAAATGTAACATGTTTGGTATAGAGAGATCACAATATTATAACTAAACATATTCAGTACAGTGTAATTTTGTAGTAGCTACATAATTATAATGAGCCTCTCTAGATATCTTCTCAAGTAAAGGAGCTACGTTTCATAAAAGATATAGGGCCTGATATTCAAAACCTCATCGAATTGGAGAGAAATCACATAGCAACATAAACATGTCTCAAGTTAAAATTTGTGTTTCTAAATTATATTTTTAAGGGCATCGCCGAACCAACGAGCCTTCTTAGAATATCTCGCCCAAATTATGCCCACATAGGGAAGGAAGTTAATTCAATAACAGAAGTAAAATGGTATGTTTTATCTCAATCATAAAAGTTTAATTTTGACTGTCATGAGTCTGCTACTAACAACTGTACATTTCAGCAGATTTTGTTATTTCTATAAATACACGCTAAATATTACTAAGCTATTGGAAAAGTATAACATTTTAAAAATAAATCACCAATTATTAAATAATATCTATTTCCCGAAGAGTGTTTATATACTTTTAGGCTTCAAGTATAACGGTATTGGCTTTCAAGTAAATTGGTGGAAATACACATACAAAAGGAATGGAATCTTAATGATGTCAACAACAAAAAAATACCCTTAGGCAATGTCTTCAAAAGATCATGAGCTCTTTAATTGCAAACAAGTTTCTAATTGTCTACTCAACTGAACATTTTGATGAACGGTGAGAACCTGCCTTGTCATAATTTTTTTTTTACAATTTGTATTACATAGTATATTATTAAGTATATTATTTGTATAATTTATTTATAAAATGCCAACATATTACTCAGCACTATGATATTTTATATAATATTGCAGAAAAGACATTTGCATAAATTATAAAGGGCAGTGAATCAGTAGCAACTGTAAACTACCTTTACCTGAAATAAGCAACAAGACTGATGCACGTGTGAACTAAAAATTTTTTTTTTGTCCTATAATAACATTTGCTTACCATACAAAATTAGATAAAAAATTTGAAATTGAAGTCAGAATACTGTAACTGAGCACCAGTTTAAAGGCTATGACGCCCTTCATTTCAATAGCGCCCTTTCTGGCTGTTTGCAAAAGCAGAGCCGACAACCACAAAGGAGAAAAATTAGCTGCTTCTCTGTGACTATGAGATAGTGTGCACCAGAGGATATACACTTACACATCCAATTTGTTGGCAAGTTCTTCTGTACAGTAACACTGTGATGGCCATTTTGGAGACCTTGCAACCATATTGAAAAAGGGAAATCCATACACTTTCCTTAAACTGTAAGCCCTTTATCTCATGGAGCACACAGAGGGGCCAGACATGATGCAGAAGTGTAGTTACACAATTATTAATTTTATTGCCATATGGACCCCCTAGATGTGTGGGCTCAGCCTCAGTTGAAACCTTTTGAGACCCCGGTAGTTAAACACCTGGATACAGATAAAGCATAAAATTAAAAAAAAGAAATTCCCAATTTACTTCTGTTTTCAAATTTACCTATTTCTCTTGGATAGGAATTTCTTTTCAGGCAGTGAAATCATTAGGTAGTTAATAGCCATTTTTTTAAATCACCCACCAATTACAGCAGTAAAATGTCTCTTATTGGATAGAACAGGTTTTCTTTGTCCAAAATAAGGCGTCTAGCCCTTTAATCTATATCAAGGACCTACCTGGTGTCTAGTGGTTCAAATGACTGAAAGAGGAATTTATACTCCAAAATAGCATATTCTCCTCCATAAATAACTCTCTGATGACCTGTTTTGCAGGTAATTAGCATTTCTATGGGATTCTTGCAATGCAGGTTGATCACCTGTATTGTATATTGGAGAGACATAAAACTGATAATTTAGAAGGGCTACCAAGGGGTAGAATGTCCTTCTATGTGGTCTTACGCTTTAGATAGGTGCTCCGTAACAGCTCAGATTCTCACCTTCTGTCACAATGCGTGGCTACTGCTTAGTTACGGTTGCAAAGAACATCTGTTTATCCTGGCCTACATTGTGTAATTTGTTGCATGATTTTTGTTGCCGCATTAGTTTTATTTACGAGTCGCGTTGCGTCAATTTCAATGCGTGTCACGTCAGTGCAGCACAAATGTTTTGGCATAGATGGCAGTATAAATTAACACAACTGTGTCCATATTTTGCCTGTTTGTTGGAGTTATTCCTTGAGAGTACTTATCTGCTGTTGAATTCTCGGTATTGACCTTCTGCTAGTATATATATATATATATATATATATATACTCTTTGTCTGTTGTTGACCTCTACTTGTTTTCTGACCTGTCCCTGGATCTTGATTCTGTACCCTCACTGCTCTCAAGTTATTGACATCTGCCTGATTACTGACCAGTCTTTGGAACTCAACTTGTACCTCAATTGCATTCAAATTGCTGACCTCCGCCTGTCTGACAACGCTACTGTTCAAACCCTGTAGTCACATCCTGGGAATAATCCAATGTGTTGGGACAGTGTTGTTTTTGTCACATCTCAGCCACTTGTCCTTACCTAGACAGAGGCCATCCTCTATAATTGAGCATTACAAGTTTGTTCCTCAGGGTGCTACCTTGAAAATAATTACATAGTCAAATATTGCCAGGATCTGAAGGGATTCTATCTGTCATAATCTGTACCCAAGGAATTAGAAATGGGTATTCTGAGGATTCATTTGTTACCATCAAAAATAGAAGGAAAAAAAACCTATTTGCAAAGACAAAATGTCACAGATGAATATGCCATCAATATCTGCAATGCTTTCCATTATTATTATCTACTTTCAGATTTTGACATACATTTATTTTAAAGGACCAGCAAATACAGTAGATTTGCATAATCAACAAATGCATGATAAAAAGACAATGCAATGCAATAGCACTTAGGGGCCGATTTACCAAATGGTCAATCGGCCCCAATGTAGCTGTTTCCGCGCGAGCCTTCAGGCTTGCCGGAAACAGCAGTTAAGAAGCAGAGGTCTTAAGACCACAGCTCCTTAACTGGATGCTGCAGCGTATCATGTCCGCCAGACATTAATAACTCAACCCCTATGTCTGAACTTGAAATGAGTAGCAGATTTTTTTCTGACAAATTTCAAAGTTATGTCTATTTCCACTCCCCCTGTATCATGTGACAGCCATCAGCCAATCACAAATGCATATACTTATATTCTGTGAACACATGCTAAGTAGGAGCTGGTGACTCAAAAAGTGTAAATTTAAAAAGACTGTGCACATTTTGTTAATGGAAGTAAATTGAAAAGTTGTTGAAAATTGCATGCTCTATCAGAAAAAAAGAAAGTTTAATTTTGACTTGAGTTTACCTTTAAGGTGAGAAAAGGGGAAAAGGTTCAAAATGATTCATATTTACACTATTCAGACAAGAACGGTTTCAGAAATGCAAATTAACACTATTCAATAAACATTTTCAGTTGATTCATTCCTAGGTCAGCCAACATTTATATAAGATACCATTTTTTTTCTTGGACATTAATACCCCGCAAGATGGAAATTGTTATCTACAAAACAACACAAATTCCTTATCTGCCTTATTAATCTTCCGATGTCAAAATCTAAAAGCCAAATAGCCAAGACTAATGACAAACAAAATATGTGTTTATGTCTTTTTATAGGGACACTAAAGTCAAAAGGAAAGTTTCATGATTCACATAAATTATGCAATTTAAAAAAAAACACAACTTCACAATATACTTCCATGATTAAAATGTGCACATTATTTATATATGCACACTCTCTGAGGCTCCAGCTTCTACTGAGCATGTGCAAAAGTGCTCAGCATATGTACAGTATATGCATTTTGTAATTGGCTGATGGCTGTCACAGTGGGAGGGAAAATTGGAATAACTTTTAAATTTGCCAGAATATATGCTACTGCTTATTTCAAATTCAAAGTAAGTACTATGGCATTGTCTTTGTATTGTGTATTTTTCAGTTATTTGATTATACAGTGCTAGTCCTAAAGCCCGTTCATGGACCATTTTTTGCAGTACAGCGGTCCCACCCCTTGCTCTCTCTCTCCCCCTCTCTTTTGTGCTCTCTCCCCCTCTCTTTTGCGCTCTCTCCCCCTCTCTTTTGTGCTCTCTCTCGCTCCAACTCTCTTTTGCTCTCTCTCTCCCCCTCTCTTTTGCTCTCTCCCCCTCTCTCTTTTGCTCTCTCTCTCCCCCTTCTCTTTTGCGCTCTCTCTCGCTCCACCTCTCTTTTGCTCTCTCTCTCCCCCCTCTCTTTTGCTCCCTCTCCCCCTCTCTTTTGCTTTCTCTCCCCCCTCTCTTTGGCTCTCTCTCCCCCACTCTTTCTCTCTTTTGCTCTCTCTTGCTCTCTCTCTCTCTCTCTCTCCCCCTCTCTATTGCTCTCTCTCCCCCCTCTCTTTTGCTCTCCCTCCCCCTCTCTTTTTCTCTCTCTCCCCCTCTCTTTTTCTCTCTCTCCCCCTCTTTTGCTCTCTCTTCCCTCTATTCTGCTCTTTCCCCTCTCTTTTGCTCTTTCTTCTCTATTTTGCTCTCCCCCCTCTCTTCTGCACTTTCCCCTCTCTTTAGCTCTTTCTATCTCTTTTTGTCTCTCCCCCTCTCTTTCTATTTCTCTCCCCTCTCTGTCATGCTGACAGCGCCCGACCACGCCCCCGACACGACCGGCCACGTCCGGCCACACCCACGCTCCCGCCCGGTCACGCCCACACTCCCCCGGCCCGCAAACAGCATGGATTGTCAGGTAAGGCCAGGTGTGTTTGTCCTCGTGCTCTCTCTACTGTGCATGACAGCTTCGGACAAACACACTTGGCCTTTTATATAATAGGATTTAGGGACACTAAAGTCAAAAGGAAAGTTTCATGATTCACATAAATTATGCAATTTAAAAAAAAACACAACTTCACAATATACTTCCATGATTAAAATGTGCACATTATTTATATATGCACACTATCTGAGGCTCCAGCTTCTACTGAGCATGTGCAAAAGTGCTCAGCATATGTACAATATATGCATTTTGTAATTGGCTGATGGCTGTCACAGTGGGAGGGAAAATTGGAATAACTTTTAAATTTGCCAGAATATATTCTACTGCTTATTTCAAATTCAAAGTAAGTACTATAGCATTGTCTTTGTATTGTGTATTTTTCAGTTATTTGATTATACAGTGCTAGTCCTAAAGCCCGTTCACACAGGCCATTTTTTGCAGTACAGCGGTCCCACCCCTTGCTCTCTCTCTCTCCCCCTCTCTTTTGTGCTCTCTCCCCCTCTCTTTTCCGCTCTCTCCCCCTCTCTTTTGTGCTCTCTCTCACTCCACCTCTCTTTTGCTCTCTCTCTCTCCCCCTCTCTTTGCTCTCTCTCTCTCGCTTCTCTTTTGCTCTCTCCCCCCTCTCTTTTGCTATCTCTCTCACCCTTCTCTTTTGCTCTCTCTCTCCCCTCTCTTTTGTGCTCTCTCCCCCTCTCTTTTGCGCTCTCTCCCCCTCTGTTTTGCGCTCTCTCTCGCTCCACCTCTCTTTTGCTCTCTCTCTCCCCCCCTCTCTTTTGCTCCCTCTCTCCCTCTCTCTTTTGCTTTCTCTCCCCCCTCTCTTTGGCTCTCTCTCCCCCACTCTTCCTCTCTTTTACTCTCCCCCTCTCTCCCCCTCTCTATTGCTCTCTCTCCCCCCTCTCTTTTGCTCTCTCTCTCCCCCTCTCTTTTGCTCTCTCTCCCTCTCTTTTGCTCTCTCTTCCCTCTATTCTGCTCTTTCCCCTCTCTTTTACTCTTTCCCCTCTCTTTTGCTCTTTCCCCTCTATTTTGCTCTCACCCCCCTCTCTTCTGCACTTTCCCCTCTCTTTAGCTCTTTCTATCTATTTTTGTCTCTCCCCCTCTCTTTCTATTTCTTTCCCCTCTCTGTCTGTGTATTTTTCAGTTATTTGATTATACAGTGCTAGTCCTAAAGCCCATTCACACAGGCCATTTTTTGCAGTACAGCGGTCCCACCCCTTGCTCTCTCTCTCCCCCTCTCTTTTGTGCTCTCTCCCCCTCTCTTTTCCGCTCTCTCCCCCTCTCTTTTGTGCTCTCTCTCGCTCCACCTCTCTTTTGCTCTCTCTCTCCCCCTCTCTTTTGCTCTCTCTCTCTCGCTTCTCTTTTGCTCTCTCCCCCCTCTCTTTTGCTCTCTCTCTCACCCTTCTCTTTTGCTCTCTCTCTCCCCCTCTCTTTTGCACTATCTCCCCCTCTCTTTTGCGCTCTCTCCCCCTCTCTTTTGCGCTCTCTCTCGCTCCACCTCTCTTTTGCTCTCTCCCCCCTCTCTTTTGCTCCCTCTCTCCCCCTCTCTTTTGCTTTCTCTCCCCCCTCTCTTTGGCTCTCTCTCCCCCACTCTTTCTCTCTTTTACTCTCTCTCTCTCTCTCCCCCTCTCTATTGCTCTCTCTCCCCCCTCTCTTTTGCTCTCTCTCTCCCCCTCTCTTTTGCTCTCTCTCCCTCTCTTTTGCTCTCTCTTCCCTATATTCTGCTCTTTCCCCTCTCTTTTGCTCTTTCCCCTCTATTTTGCTCTCTCCCCCTCTCTTCTGCACTTTCCCCTCTCTTTAGCTCTTTCTATCTCTTTTTGTCTCTCCCCCTCTCTTTCTATTTCTCTCCCCTCTCTGTCGTGCTGACAGCGCCCGACCACGCCCCGCCGTGCCTGACCACGCCCAATCATGTCCGGTCACACCCATGCTCCTGCCCGGTCACGCCCACACTCCCCCGGACCGCAAACAGCATGGATTGTCAGGTAAGGCCAGGTGTGTTTGTCCTTGTGCTGTCTCTACTGCGCATGACAGCTTCGGACAAACACACTTGGCCTTTTATATAATAGGATTTAGTGGTCCTTTAAGTGATTTAACCAGAGACATTATTGGAATAGTGGTCATGTGTGCATTATTTTTTGTTACTGTTTTTTAAAACTAATTGACTGAGCAGGTAGCGTTTGTATATGGTGATGTTGCTTTTTGGGGTATTCACAAATATTTGGAAAAGTGTCTGGGGTTATCAAGTTCTTTTATCTGTGTAATTCTGGGTACAAATTGGTCCTGTAAATGTGTTGTGAAATATTGAAAATATGAATTGTGATTAGCCAAACAGGACTGGCACACGTGAACTATGGGGTAATTTTTTCAAAAACTACACTATGAAAATGGCTAATTGTGATTGAATGGACATCAGAAACAGTTAATCTGCAGCCGTTAAAGTGCTGAGAATTACCAAATGATAAATTTAGACAAACTCCTGCATTAGCAAGCTAGTGCAAAAATAGTAGAAAGTCAGAACAAATTGTTCAGTATGATGGAAGTTATCAATATTTGTGTAATGTTTAAGAGCATAATCATCAGGGAGCATTAATATATATACGTATATGTATATGTGTATATATATATATATATATATATATATATATATATGCAAATTCAAAATAAGGTGCACTCCATTAAACCCAGTCCAATTGCCGTGGTGCTGCATAAACAGTACATATCCTTTCCACCTCTCCTTATTAGTAGAAGAAATGCTGCACTCACCGGTCTTGTTGTAAAAAGTTTCTTTATTGCAAACAAATGACAATATCGATCACATGAATACCCCAGATATGTATATATATATATATATACATAGACACACACACGCACGCACATGTATTTCTTACCTAGGACTCATCAAGAACTTAGATCTTATTTTGATGATATTTAGTGAATCTGGTCATGATTTATTACAGTTTATTTGGACTTTGAGCTGAAACTACAAGTTTTGTCGGGTCTGAGAAGTCCCTCATCATGGAAACAAATATATGTTGTAAGCTCTGTATTATACGTGGGAACTTTCACTATATTTCTAACTGTAAAGGAGAGACAGATTCAGAACAATAACAGGCAATGAAATACAATTTTATTCATGTTTAGACTTTGTATTTTGCATTTTGCTTACAGCAGCCTATTACAATACAATACAATTTCTAAAATCTATATTTTCATTTGTATTGCCTGCCATATAAAATGGATCTCACAAGGTCAGTGAGAGGGCTGAGAAATTCCTTCCTAGACTATGGTAGAAGTTTTCTCTCTGCTCTCAGCTTAAAAAAACATAAAGCACTTTTTGAACTCCTCATAAAAGGCTAGATTACAAGTGGAGCGCTATTTAACGCTCCAGCTCAAGCATTAACTGCCCTAAATACATATGTACACATATATAGACATATATTTATACATACATATACCTATTTATAGCCCTTAGCCTGCTTTTTTTTTATACCTGAGAGTGTTTGTGCACATTGGGTTTATAGCTCGTATTACAATCATAGTAACACCATCTAATACTTTAAAAAATAAAAAATATTCTCAAAAAGGTTATAAGGGCTCATAGATATGAGGATATGAGACAGGCAAAGGGCTTTAACATTGAGATACATACATATATATCTCTAAATATGTATGCGTGTACATATGTATGTGTATATATGTATTTACATACATATATACACATATAAATACAAATACATATGTACACATATTGCAGTTAACAAGATGAAAACATTTAAAAGCATATGTATGTAATATTGTGCATTAACTGTAAATATTTCTCATTTCAATGTTGTGAACATAGCAGAATATTATTATTAGTATTCTTAAATAGGTATTCCTATATATATCTGTATATAACTATACCTATATATGAACATATATATATATATATATACAGTATATATATATATATACATATATATATATATATATATATTATAGATATATATTGTACCGAAATACCATCAGATACCATCAGATACATGTAGAAATATCTATTTAAGAATAAATCGAACATATTCTTGTATATGAAGAACATTATAATGTCAAATATTCTTATATTTATGTCAGGTTAGCACACATGAGAA
Source organism: Bombina bombina (assembly GCF_027579735.1). Taxonomy (NCBI): domain Eukaryota; kingdom Metazoa; phylum Chordata; class Amphibia; order Anura; family Bombinatoridae; genus Bombina; species Bombina bombina. Next base: position 118,534,726 of record NC_069504.1, read on the forward strand.
TATATGATCAAGTTTGCATGTGATTAGGGTGTCAGGTTTTCCCCCCACTTTTTTTCCATTGAATTCTAAGGGGGAATAAGTTATCAGGCACGTGGTATTCTAAGTTCGGCTTTTTGGGCTTGTCGGGTTACTGCACAAGCGAAAACAATTTTATTTTTAACTCAATATGAACGCATCCCAAAATGCACAAAAAGCTTACTTCTAGCGCAGTTAATGCTTGAGCGGTAACATTAATTAGCGATCCACTTGTAAACTGGCCCACAGTGTTTTATGTCCCATTAAGCGCTGTGTTTCAAAATTGTAGCACACCTCTTCACATAGCCTCTTTCATTTGTCTACCTTATCTGCTGTGGCCAGTTTGAGGTAGCTATAAATAAGCTCCTGAAAAGATCAAGCAACCACTTTGTAGAATGCTTAGGGTCAGAGTTCAGAATCCTGCAGCATCCATTCCAGCTTCACATTTTCAGAGTTAAATTGTAGAAAAAGGCAGGTAAAATACACAAGGAGAGGTTTTGTTTTAATAAAGCAAATGAAAAATAAATAAAGTATAATAATAATGATAATAATAAGGGATGGTTCTTTTTCAGCCTTTCATCCTTCTTTAGTTGACAAACTGAATTCCATTAAATTAGGTAATAATAGCTATTAAGAATTAGTTGCTGATTACCCATTAAAATCAAAGTTCCCTAAGATCTATCAGTCCTTGGAGAGCAAAGTGCATCATAAATAATACAATTAATAATACTCCCATCTCTAAGATCTACAAGTTGCATATTTATTTTCTTGATCTACAATATAATTTTTAATATTTATTGCTTTTTCCTCTAGTGCTTTGAGTAGATCAGCCTTTTCTTGATTAGATCTGTTTAGATCATCGATCTTCTGTTCCAGATCTGCAAGACACAGGAAAATAAAAACACACAGATATTTTATATAAAATGTTACACACATAAAATAAATCATTATTTTGTACATATTGTACTCACAGCGTAATATGAATACTATATGAAACACAAATATTATTTAACAAGGAGATAAATGCATTTCATCAAATTTCTGTAAAAAGTGTAATATAAGAAAAATACCACCCAGAATATTTGCCAGTGTTATAAAAAAAAAAAAGAAACCTCTGGCTAAGCTTGTTATTGTCTAGTGAAAGACAATCTGCTATTTATTTTGTGTGTAGTGTCAGTTCAGGTAAGGTAGATTTGGAGTTTGCACAATAAGTGTAGAATGATTAATTACTTGGAATTCCCGCTGTATACACTGTGCAAGATGATCATTTTCATCTTAGGATCATGTGTTTTAGGAGGACATAAAAGACTGTTTGTGAATTCCAAATACCTTTAGAAGAATTAAAAAAAAAAAAATATATATATATACTTGGTTAATAGTCTGTAACAATCAATGTTCTATACAGGGGACTTATACAATGATCTATACAGGGGACTTATATATTCATAAATCACTATAATAGGGTGGTTCACCCAACTTGTCCTTAGAGTGTAGCCAGGCATTAGATGTGATTGTGCACCCAGTTCAAGTGCAGTTCAAGAAAGCTTTAAAGGTTTACTAAACCCAATTTTTTTATTTCATGAATCAGATAGAGTAGCAATTTTAAGCAACTCCTATTATTAATTTTTCCTCGTTCTCTTGCTATCTTTATTTAAAAAGCAGGAATGTAAAGCTTAGGAGCTGGCCCATATTAGGTTTAGCACCCTGGATAGCGCTTGCATTTGTGATTGGCTGTTGGCTGTCACATGATGTAGTGGGAGTGGAAATAGGCAAATTTGTTAGAAAAAAATCTACTACTCATTTGAAGTTCAGACTAAGTGCATTGGATAGTTTTGTTATCATGTATTTGTTCATTATGCAAATCTACTGTATTTACGGGTCCTTTAAATAAATATAGCAAGAGAACAAATAAAAATTTATAATAGGAGTAAATTAGAAAGTTTCTTAAAATTGCATGCTCTATCTGAATCATTAAAGAAAAAAATGTGGATTTAGTGTCCCTTTAATATTTATTTTTCAGAGTGAAATAAATTTACACTGAGCAGCATCACAGGTGTAGCTTGCAAGTCTCAATAGAAACCATCAAGGCTGGCTGTGGATATAACCCAAACATTTCCACAGTGAAGGTTTTGGAGTATTTTTTAATAGCTGTAAAACAAAAAAAACTCCTTTATTGTATTTTTTATCATTTGGTGGATTTTGCCTGATAAGTAAGTGTTGTCTAATTTTTTTAAAATTTTTTAATTTGTAGTTAATTCATAGGGGCCTATTTATTATATGGTGGGCGGACATGATTCACTGTAGTGAATCATGTCCGCTGTAGCGAATCATGTCGATCCGACATTGATAAATGCTGGCAGCATACGCTGTCTGCATTTATCATTGCACAAATTTTTTTGTGAAATGCTTGTGCTGCCCCCTGCACTTTCACCGCCAATCGGCAGCTAGCAGGGGGTGTCAATCATCCCAATCGTATCTTATGACTACTGCTCCTTAACTCCTGATTCCGGCTCACGCGGAAAGAGTAGCATACACTGCTTAGTAAATCAGCCCCAATCTGTGTTTTGCATCCAGCTTTTGAAGTAGCTGCCCGTGTCAGTGATAGTGCTGCCTGGGTCACTGGTTGTACCCGCTAGTCCATGCTTTGAGTACAGTCCATATACCGTTTTATTATGAGAAAGGAAACGTAAAGAGTAGGCTGTAGTGAAATCCCATAAATGTGAATGGTCTTCTTAATGCATATTATCCTAAATATATAAAAACGATTCCTCTGGACCAATTTCAGAGCATTAAAATAAGTTGTATAAAAAAAGAGAGACATACGGCTAGATTACGAGTTTTGCGTTATGAGTGAAAAAGCAGCGTTATGGGTTATAACGCTGCTTTTTCACTACCGCTGCTATTACGAGTCTTGTCAAAAAAGCTGTACCGCACACTTTTTTGGCCGTAACGCAAATTAGCTTACGCAATTTGCGTAAAGTATTTTTTCAATGGGACTTCCATAGCACCGATATAACAAGCTTTTTCTGGGAGGCCAAAAAGTGAGCAGTACAGCCTATACCGCAAGATTCGTAATGCTATCTAAAGTCAGTAGTTATGAGTTTTACGCTACAAAGCTGTAGCATAAAACTCATAACTAAAGTGTTAAAAAGTACACCCATAAACTACCTATTAACCCCTAAACCACCACCCTCCTGCATCGCAAACACTAAAATAAAATTATTAACCCCTAATCTGCCGCTTCCAACATCGCCGCCACTATAATAAACATTCTACTGTTCCAATCAGCCAATATAATGCGAGCTCAATCCTATTGGCTGATTGGATCAGCCAATAGGATTGAAGCTCAATCCTATTGGCTGATTGCATCATCCAATAGGATTTTTTCACCTTTAATTCCGATTGGTTGATAGAATTCTATCAGTCAATCAGAATTCAAGGGACGCCATCTTGGATAACGTCACTTAAAGGAACCTTCATTCTGGAAGAAGACTTAGATTGAAGAGGATGCTCGACACCGGATGTTTTGAAGATGGAGCTGCTCCGCGCCGGATGGATGAAGATAGAAGATGCCGTCTGGATGAAGACTTCTGCCCATCTGGAGGACCACTTCTGCCGGCTTGGATGAAGACTTCTCCCGGCTTCGTTGAGGACTTCTTGCCGCTTTGATGAAGACTTCTCCCGGCTTCGTTGAGGATGGATGTCCAGTCTTCAAAACTGTAAGTGGATCTTTGGGGGTTAGTGTTAGGTTTTTTAAGGGTTTATTGTGTGGGTTTTATTTTTAGATTAGGGCTTTTGGGCTGAAAAAGAGCTAAATGTCCTTTTAAGGGTAATGCCCATCCAAATGCTCTTTTCAGGGCAATGAGGATCTTAGGTTTTTTTAGTTAGGTTTTATTTGGGTGGTTGGTTGTGTGGATGATGGGTTTTACTGTTGGGGGGTTGTTTGTATTTTTTTTAAAGGTAAAAGAGCTGATTTCTTTGGGGCAATGCCCCACAAAAGGCCCTTTTAAGGGCTATTGGTAGTTTAGTTTAGGCTAGGTTTTTTTTGGGGGGGGGCTTTTTTTATTTTGATAGGGCTATTAGATTAGGTGTAATTAGTTTAAATATCTGATAATTTCTTTTTTTATTTTGTGTAATTTAGTGGGGTTTTTTGTAGTTTAGGTAATTGTATTTAATTTATGTAATTTATTTAATTGTAGTGTAAGGTTAGGTGTTAGTGTAACTCAGGTTAGAGTTTTATTTTACAGGTAAATTTATATTTATTTTAGCTAGGTAGTTAGTAAATAGTTAATAACTATTTAGTAACTATTCTACCTAGTTAAAATAAATACAAACTTGCCTGTGAAATAAAAATAAAACCTAAGATAGATACAATGTAACTATTAGTTATACTGTAGCTAGCTTAGGGTTTATTTTACAGGTAAGTAGTTTTAAATAGGAATTATTTAGGTAATGAAAGGAATTTTTTATTAGATTTATTTTAATTATATTTAAGTTAGGGGGTGTTAGGGTTAGTCTTAGGTTTAGGGGTTAATAAATTTAGTATAGTGGTGGCGACGTTGGGGCGGCATATTAGGGGTTAATAGGTAGGTTGCTGCGACATTGAGGGGTGGGAGATTAGGGGTTAATAAGTATAATGTAGGTGTCGGCGATGTTCGGGGAAGCAGATTAGGGGTTAATAAGTATAATATAGGTGTCAGCGATGTCGGGAGCGGCATATTAGGGGTTAATAAATATAATGTAGGTGTGGGCGATGCCGGAAGCGGCAGATTAGGGGTTAATAAGTGTAAGATTAGGGGTGTTTAGACTCGGGGTTCATTTTAGGGTGTTAGGTGTAAACATAAATTTAGTTTCCCCATAGGAATCAATGGGGCTGCATTACGGAGCTTTACACTGCTTTTTTTGCAGGTATTAGGCTTTTATTCAGCCGGCTCTCCCCATTGATGTCTATGGGGAAATCGTGCACGAGCATGTAAAACCAGCTCACTGCAGCTTTCAGCAGCGCTGGTATTGGAGTGCGGTATGGAGCTCCATTTTGCTCTACGCTCACTTTTTGCCTGATAAAGCCGGGTTTTGTAAACCTGTAATACCAGCGCTTTAGGGAAGTGAGCAGTGACAATAATGTGCAAGTTAGTACCGCACCCCTCATAACGCAAAACTCGTAATCTAGCCGATAAATCCTTAAGATAACAGAAATGTTATCATAAAAAAAACAGTGAAGTAATTGTCTAGAAATATTTTTACTATGCACAGGCAGGTATTAAAAAAGAAAAAAGAAACATGAGTTTGATACTAGATATAATACCAAATTCAAAAGGTTACTAAAAGGGACAGGAAACCCACATTTTTACTTTCATGATTTAGGTAAAACATACCATTTTAAACAACTTTCCAATTTACTTATATTATCTTATTTGCTTCATTATTTAGGCATCTTCGGTTGAAAAGCATAGCTAGGTAGGATCAGCACCTTTTATATGTGCAGCCATGCAGCTTGTTAATTGCAGCGTATACAGCGATATAACAGCTACAACTGACAGTACAGCAGCATGTTGATAACATCATATAAAGGGATAGTTATTACTGACAGTACAGCAGCATGTTGATAACATCATATAAAGGGATAGTTATTACTGACAGTACAGCAGCATGTTAATAACATCATATAAAGAGATATAATAGTTATTACTGACAGTACAGCAGCTTGCTGATACCATTATATAAAGGGATATAACAGTTAGTACTAACAGTACAGCAGCATGTTGATAAGATAACATCATATAAAGAGATATAATAGTTATTACTGACAGTACAGCAGCATGTTGATAACATCATATAAAGGGATAGTTATTACTGACAGTACAGCAGCATGTTAATAACATCATATAAAGAGATATAATAGTTATTACTGACAGTACAGCAGCTTGCTGATACCATTATATAAAGGGATATAACAGTTAGTACTAACAGTACAGCAGCATGTTGATAAGATAACATCATATAAAGAGATATAATAGTTATTACTGACAGTACAGCAGCATGTTGATAGCATCATATAAAGGGATATAATAGTTATTACTGACAGTACAGCAGCATGTTGATAACATCATATAAAGGGATATAATAGTTATTACTGACAGTACAGCAGCATGTTGATAAGATAACATCATATAAAGGGATATAATAGTTATTACTGACAGTACAGCAGCATGTTGCTAACATCATATAAAGGGATATAATAGTTATTACTGACAGTACAGCAGCATGTTGATAAGATAACATCATATAAAGAGATATAATAGTTATTACTGACAGTACAGCAGCATGTTGATAACATCATATAAAGGGATATAATAGTTATTACTGACAGTACAGCAGCATGTTGATAAGATAACATCATATAAAGGGATATATTAGTTATTACTGACAGTACAGCAGCATGTTGATAAGATAACATCATATAAAGGGATATAATAGTTATTACTGACAGTACAGCAGCATGTTGATAAGATAACATCATATAAAGGGATATAATAGTTATTACTGACAGTACAGCAGCATGTTGATAAGATAACATCATATAAAGGGATATAATAGTTATTACTGACAGTACAGCAGCATGTTGATAACATCATATAAAGGGATATAATAGTTATTACTGACACTACAGCAGCATGTTGATAACATTATATAAAGAGATATAATAGTTATTAATGACGGTACAGCAGCTTGTTAATAACATCATATAAAGGGATATAATAGTTATTACTGACAGTACAGCAGCTTGCTGATACCATTATATAAAGGGATATAACAGTTAGTACTAACAGTACAGCAGCATGTTGATAACAACATATAAAGGGATATAACAGTTACTACTGACAGTACAGCAGCTTGTTAATAACAGCGTATAAAGGGATATAACAGTTCGTACTGACAGTACAGCAGCTTGTTGATAACAGTGTATAAAGGGATATAACAGTTAGTGCTGACAGTACAGCAGATTGTTGATAGCAGCATATACAGGGATATAACAGTTCGTACTGACAGTACAGCAGCTTGTTAATAATAGCGTATAAAGGGATATAACAGTTACTACTAAAAGTACAGCAGCTTGTTGATAGTAGCATATAAAGAGATATAACAGTTACTACTGACAGTACAGCAGCTTGTTGATAGCAGTATATACAGGGATATAACAGTTACTACTAACTACAGCAGCTTATTGATAACAGCATATAAAGGGATATAACAGTTACTACTAACAGTACAGCAGCTTGTTGATAGCAGCATATACATGGATATAACAGTTAGTGCTGACAGTACAGTAGCATGTTACTAGCAGCATATACAGGGATATAACAGTTACCACTAACAGTACAGCCGCTTGTTGATAGCAGTGTATACATGGATATAACAGATAGTGCTGAGAGTACAGTAGCTTGTTAATAGCAGCATATACAGGGATATAACAGTTACTACTAACAGTACAGCTGCTTGTTGATAGCAGTGTATACATGGATATAACAGATAGTGCTGAGAGTACAGTAGCTTGTTAATAACAGCATATACAGGGATATAACAGTTACTACTAACAGTACAGCCGCTTGTTGATAGCAGTGTATACATGGATATAACAGATAGTGCTGAGAGTACAGTAGCTTGTTAATAACAGCATATACAGGGATATAACAGTTACCACTGACAGTACAGTAGCATCTTAATAGCAGCATATACAGGAATATAACAGTTACTACTGACAGTACAGCAGCTTGTTAATAACAGCATATGCAGGGATATAAAAGTTACTACTCACAGTACATCAGCTTGTTGATAGCAGCGTATACATGGATATAACAGATAGTGCTGACTATACAGTAGCATGTTAATAGCAGCATATACAGGGATATAACAGTTACTACTAACAGTACAGCCGCTTGTTGATAGCAGTGTATACATGGATATAACAGATAGTGCTGAGAGTACAGTAGCTTGTTAATAACAGCATATACAGGGATATAACAGTTACCACTGACAGTACAGTAGCATGTTAATAACAGCATATGCAGGGATATAAAAGTTACTACTCACAGTACATCAGCTTGTTGATAGCAGCATATACATGGATATAACAGATAGTGCTGATAGTACAGTAGCATGTTAATAGCAGCATGTACAGGGATATAACATTTAGTACTAACAGTACAGATGCTTGTTGATTGTAGGTACATATATACAAACACACAGATAAAAACCATACAAATAAACAAACATATCCGCAGCGAGGACGCCAAGCTGACAGGTGTGTTTGTCTGGTTCCTTATACCATGCTAAAGAAGGTTCCAGTGAGGGGACGGAGTGGGTAAGTGAACACAGCATAAATGGATAACGTAAGCCCCTGGGAGGGCTGTTTTTTGAGGATTGACAAATATTAACACTTTTCAACTATAAGGTGAAACCGCCTAAGATGACAACATAAGACCCAGGGTGGGCTGTTTGTTTGGTAACTTTGATGAACATTTGCAACGCTTTCCAGATTTATGATCTGCTGGACGCTCTAAACAAAATTGTTTGAAATCCTAACTATAAGAAACAGGCTTGCTTGATTAGAAATAGACTTATATTGAATTTAGTATTATTATTGAATGAGTTTATGCTATAAATGTATGCTATATTTTTATACTATATATCTCTGCTGCTTTATATTTGTATAATATGGATTTGGATATAGAATATTTTAACGCTGTGAAGTGAACATTTTAACGTTGTGAAGTGACTTTGATAGGGTTTTTAATATAAATAAACATTGTTACTTTTCATTAGTGAGTGCTACATTTTTATTAGAAACTGATTTGTGACTCTTGGTGTGTTGGTGTTTTTTTTTAGCTATTTTATAGCGCATTTGTTTTTTGCTTTGCATTTCTGTATTTGAGCTGTTTTCAGCGAAAGCTCCATTTTCATTTGTTTAAGCACTATTTTTCTCCCCTCTATTCTATCTATTGTGAGTCGATTGCAAATAAACCAGCATATTCACACACACACACACACATATATATATATATATATATATACACAAACACTCACATAAAAACACACATATACACACATGCACACACACATATAGATATATAAATACACACATATACACTTACAGTATGTAAACACACAAATACACCTTGGAGCCCTCCCCAGTCCAGCGCCTGATACAAATACACACATAAAAATACACAAGTAAAAATACACATACACTCACACACAAACAAATACACACATGCACATATATATGACCACACACACATACAAATACACAAATACACCCACGCACATAAAGACATAAAAATAAATACAAATTACCCTATCACCCCATCATGGACCGAAAAGGTCTCTGACTTATTAACACTGGAGGAACATGGTTTCTTCAAGTGACAGAAACTGAACACCCTTCATGATATGAAATGTATATGGGAAGAATTCATTCAAACCTTATAATACACACACATAAAGAGAGAAACGGTTTGGAAACACCAGGAAAACCTGTAAAGCTCTTTCTTACATCTAATCCTCCCATATGGGGGCCCACCAATTTCCATCTTTCACCCTCTCTTACCCTAACGTCTAAACTTTCCTTTCTTGTGTTAAGAGAGATGTACAACTGTTAATTATGAGTGGTCTAACTTTATAGAAATGCCTAGGACTGTTTAATATGTACCAACCCCTATCAAGTCTCCCAATGAAAAAGACAAAAAAAGACACTCAATAATATAGCAAGGGGTGAAGACAGATCCACTAAAAGAACAATAATGTAAAGGTCTGCCTTAGAAATTGTTTTTGTAATACAATGATCAGAGAGAGCGAGCAAGATTTCGATTTCGATTTTGTTTCGATTTAGTTTTTGTTTATATAAGTTAAATGTTCCACAACTACCTGTGAAAAAGGAAACACTTTGGAATCTGAAAAGCTGTTATGATACTTAACTCTGTCTGAGAATGAATTTGTCATGTGTGAGATGCGATATAATGTTCAATAAAAAAAAATACACATACACTCACTCACACACATATAAATACACACATACACACACTTAAAAATACACACACACATACACACACATAAAGACATTAAAAATACATATACACACATACAAATACATACACTCAAACACATATATACAAACACACACATAAAACCAGGGCCGGATTGGCCTACCAGGATACCAGGTGATTTGCCGGTGGGCTGCAGCAGCTGGGACTTGAAAGCTTCAATTTAAAGGGGTGATTAATGGATGTAATTGGGTTGTAGGGCTGCTATATAACATCAATCTTACATTTGTATTTAATACAAAGTAAACGGATGAAGCTTTTCAGCCAAAAGGAAAGAGAGGTAGCCGTAGCCTTTTTACCTCTCCGTTTACCAGATTAAACAACAAACAATGAAGATGTTTGACGGAAATCTTTAGTTGCTTGTAAGTAGAACTTTAAAGCACGAACCACATCAAGATTGTGCAACAGACGTTCCTTCTTTGATGAAGGATTAGGACACAGAGAAGGAACAACAATCTCCTGATTGATATTCCTATTAGAAACAACCTTAGGAAGAAAACCAGGTTTGGTACGCAAAACCACCTTATCTGCATGGAAAACTAGGTAAGGTGAGTCACACTGTAAAGCAGATAACTCAGAAACTCTTCGAGCCAAAGAGATAGCTACTAAAAACAAAATTTTCCAAGATAGAAGCTTAATATCTATGGAATGCATAGGTTCAAACTGAACCCCTTGAAGAACATTAAGAACCAAATTTAGGCTCCATGAGGGAGCAACAGATTTAAATACAGGCTTGATCCTGACCAAGGCCTGACTAAACGCTTGAATGTCTGGGACATCTGCCAGACGTTTGTGTAAAAGAATAGACAAAGCAGATATTTGTCCTTTTAAGGAACTAACTGATAATCCCTTCTCCAATCCTTCTTAGAGAAAGGACAAAATTCTAGGAATCCTAATCTTACTCCATGAGTAACCCTTGGATTCACACCAACAAAGATATCTGCCCCAAATCTTATGATAGATTTTCCTGGTGACAGGCTTTCTAGCCTGAATCAGGGTATCAATGACCGACTCAGAGAAACCACGCTTTGATAGAATCAGGCGTTCAATCTCCAAGCAGTCAGACGCAGAGAAGTTAGATTTGGATGCTTGAATTGACCTTGGATTAGAAGGTCCTGCCTCATTGGCAGAGTCCACGATGGAACAGATGACATGTCCACCAGGTCTGCATACCAAGTCCTGCGTGGCCACGCAGGCGCTATCAGAATCACTGAAGCTCTCTCCTGCTTGATTCTGGCAACCAGACGTGGGAGGAGAGAAAACGGTGGAAATACATAAGCCAGATTGAAGGACCAGGGCACTGCTAGAGCATCTATCAGTACTGCCTGGGGATCCCGGGACCTGGACCCAATAAAAGGAAGTTTGGCGTTCTGTCGGGACGCCATCAGATCCAATTCTGGTGTGCCCCATAGCTGAGTCAGCTGGGCAAATACCTCCGGATGGAGCTCCCACTCCCCCGGATGAAAAGTCTGACGACTTAGGAAATCCGCCTCCCAGTTCTCTACCCCTGGGATATGGATTGCTGAGAGATGGCAAGAGTGATCCTCCACCCATCGGATTATTTTGGTTACCTCCATCATCGCTAGAGAACTCTGTGTTCCTCCTTGATGATTGATATAGGCTACAGTCGTGATGTTGTCCGACTGAAATCTGATGAATTTGGCCGCAGCTAGCTGAGGCCATGTCTGAAGCGCATTGAATATCGCTCTCAGTTCTAGAATGTTTATCGGGAGGAGAAATTCCTCCCAAGACCATAAGCCCTGTGCTTTCAGGGATTTCCAGACTGCACCCCAGCCTAGCAGGCTGGCATCTGTCGTTACTATGAGCCACTCTGGCCTGCGGAAACACATTCCCTGAGACAGGTGGTCCTGAGACAACCACCAGAGAAAAGAATCTCTGGTCTCTTGGTCCAGATGCAGTTGAGGAGATAAATCTGCATAATTCCCATTCCACTGTTTGAGCAAGCATAATTGCAGTGGTCTGAGGTGTAGGCGGGCATAAGGAACTATGTCCATTGCCGCTACCATGAGTCCGATTACCTCCATACACTGAGCCACTGATGGCCAAGGAATGGAATGAAGAGCTCGGCTAAGTGATTAAAAGTTTTGATTTTTTCATTTCTACCGAGTCTATCAGAGTCCCTAGGAAGGAAACTCTTGTGAGAGGGACAAGAGAACTCTTTTTTTTATGTTCACCTTCCATCCGTGAGATCTCAGAAAAGCCAACACAATGTCCGTGTGAGACTTGGCTAGCTGGAAAGTCGATGCCTGAATTAAGATGTCGTCTAGATAGGGCGCCAATGCTATACCCCGTGGTCTTAGAACCGCCAAAAGGGACCCTAGCACCTTTGTGAAAATTTTGGGAGCCGTGGCCAACCCGAAAGGAAGGGCCACAAACTGGTAATGCCTGTCCAGAAAGGTGAATCTGAGGAATTGATGATGATCTCTGTGAATAGGGATGTGTAGATACGCATCCTTTAAATCCATGGTAGTCATATATTGACCCTCCTGGATCAGAGGAAGAATAGTCCGAATAGTCTCCATCTTGAAAGATGGTACTCTGAGGAATTTGTTCCCTCTTTTTTGGGAACCACAAACAGGTTGGAGTAAAAACCTAGCCCTTGTTCCGCTCTTGGAACTAGGCGGATCACTCCCATGGTATGTAGGTCTTCTACACAGCGTAAGAACGCCTCTCTCTTTGTCTGGTTTGCAGACAATTGAGAAATGTGAAATCTCCCCCTTGGGGGGAGTCTTTGAAGTCCAGAAGATATCCTTGGGACACAATTTCTAAAGCCCAGGAATCGTGAACATCTCTTGCCCAAGCCTGAGCAAAGAGAGAGAGTCTGCCCCCTACTACATCCGGTCCCGGATCGGGGGCTACCCCTTCATGCTGCCTTAGAGGCAGCAGCAGGCTTCTTGGCCTGTTTACCTGAAGTTCCGAAAGGAACCAAAATTATTTTGTTTGGTCCTCATCTTATTTCTTTTATCCTGAGGGAGGGCATGGCCTTTGAGAAAAAATTATGCCAAAAGAAAAGCTCTACAATATCCCTATTTGGGATGTATTATGCTTAAGGTGGTGCCCACGATATATATTAACGTTAGGTTAGAATGTGGGATATGTAAATATCGTACAATCAATAAAAAGCCAATGTCATACAATCATTAAAAGTTATTACAAGTTATTTAATGATAAAATCTTCTAAGAAAAACAAAAATTAATAAATGTAAATTTAATATAGGAAGTAAAAATACAATAAAACAAAAATAATTGCAATAATATAAAACAAATACAATATGTGGCTGAATAATTGTGCAAATGAGGCAATAAATACAATGAAATCAGTAAGTATATAACAAGAACGTTAATCTATTACAGTATATACTGTTCCAGAAGAAATAAAAAATGTTGATCAAAAAATGTCCAATGTGTGAATCCCCAAAGTTTCCTTTCAAATGTTGATGATGACGTATGTGAGTGATTCCAAACAAATGTGTCAAATGAAAATACTTCAAAATGTGTGTCTTAAACTCCAATTGATAATCTTGATTAATGTATTTTAATCCAATGTCCAAAATGTGATCTCAAAAATTAAAAATGAAAAAATAAAAATATGTGAAAAAATGTGATAAGAATGTGAAAAGCTGTGAAAAAAATAGGAAAAAATAAGGTGTACACCTAAAAAATAAACTATGTATCCTAAAACCAATAGATGTTGTTTCTGAAGTAATAATGAAAATACTGTTGGTTCACTGGGAATGATTATCTTCCAAGTGTGATTAGCTTTAATGGGATAATCCTTGAGTTTCCTGAGGAAAAATAAGAAATATACATAGTGCAATATTGCCTCTAAACATATAGATAATAGGTATTTAGCTTACCTTGTGCTCCTGAGCCGTAATACCAGTACAATCTACGCGTTTCGGTCTGTGAGGACCTTTCTCAAGACTGGTACCGGCTGTTTTAAAATGCTGGGCTTTAAGTATACTTAACTGGCCAATAGTGTTTTGGAAAAATTGCGCCAAAAATTTGCGCCAATTTTATGTTTTTCAATTCTCCATTGGCTTGTTCTGGGAGTGTGCCCCGGAGGTGAAATAGTGCATCAAGGATCCTTAAGATGTAAACTTCCGTCCCAATTGCCCTTAGTTTTGATAACTCCGATAGCGCTTAAACCGGAAGTGACGTCATTACCTCTATGCGCACTTCCGGTCTTGCGCTCCATGTTTGAACTGACGTATTGAATAGTGGTGGCGGAAGACACATGTTAGGATTACCTCTATGCGCACTTCCGGTCTTGCATGGCATGGCCTTTCCCTCCAGTGATGTCTGAAATAATTTCTTTCAGTGTAGGCCCGAATAGGGTCTTTCCTTTGAAAGGGATGTTCAACAACTTAGATTTTGATGACACATCAGCAGACCAGGACTTAAGCCATAACGCCCTGCGTGCTAAAATGGCAAAACCTGAATTCTTTGCCGCTAATTTAGCCATTTGGAAAGCGGCATCTGTAATGAAAGAATTAGCCAATTTAAGGGCCTTAATTCTATCCATAATATCCTCTAATGGAGTCTCCACCTGGAGAGCCTCTTCTAGAGCCTCAAACCAGAAAGCAGCTGCAGTAGTTACAGGAACAATGCATGCAATAGGTTGGAGAAGAAAACCTTGATGAACAAAAATTTTCTTTAGGAGACCCTCTAATTTTTTATCCATAGGATCTTTGAAAGCACAACTGTCTTCAATAGGTATAGTTGTACGCTTAGCAAGAGTAGAAATAGCTACCTCCACCTTAGGAACAGTTTGCCACGAGTCCTGTATGGTGTCAGATATGGGAAACATTTTCTTAAAAACAGGAGGGGGAGCGAACGGAATACCTGGTCTATCCCACTCCTTAGTAACAATAGTCACAATCCTCTTAGGGACTGGAAAAACATCAGTGTAAACAGGAACCTCTAAGTATCTGTCCATTTTACACAATTTCTCTGGGACCACTATAGAGGGGGTTCCACAATGGCTACTAAACACATAGAACAAGGATTTTCCTTGGTGTCAGACATGTTAAACAGGCTAGTAATGAAATAAACAAGCTTGGAAAACACTTTAATCAAAGAAAATTACACTTTAAACAAAAACGGTACTGTGCCTTTAAGAGAAAAAAGCTGCACAAACTCTGCAAAACAGTGTAAAAAGCAGTAAACAAAACGAAATTTTTACAGTAGCATCATAAAGCCTTAGTAACTTTGCAACACTATGCAAATTAACAATTAACCCCTTAATGTAAAAACCGGATTGAAAAAACTTCAAAACAGGTAAAATAACGTTCAGCACCTTGCCACAGCTCTGCTGTGGCACCTACCTGCCCTTTAGGAACGATTTGTGGGGAAAAAAACCTCTTTACAGCCCTCAAATACAGCAGGAATCTCTGGAGAAGTAGCTGGATGCTTCTGAGATAAATAAACTGTGCAACTGAAAATAGGCCCCTCCCACCTCACTCGATGCTATGGGGCCTATTTTCAGTTGCACAGTTTATTTATCTCAGAAGCATCCAGCTACTTCTCCAGAGATTCCTGCTGTATTTGAGGGCTGTAAAGAGGTTTTTTTCCCCACAAATCGTTCCTAAAGGGCAGGTAGGTGCCATAGCTGGATGCTTCTGAGATAAATAAACTGTGCAACTGAAAATAGGCCCCTCCCACCTCACTCGATGCTATGGGGCCTAAAAGAAACACCACAGAGTGTTTCTTAAACTAGTCATAGGGGTTAATAACCCTTAAACAAGCCACAAAGACCCCTTAAAGTCCCTCAAAAAACATTTTATTTGTAACTAAACCAAAACGTTTTTTCCTATCAGTGTCACTAGTAACTATGAGCCCTTTATGCAAGCTTGGATTCCTCTTTTACTGAATACAGCTTACCCTTCCCTCATGGGGATATTGCCAGCCTTTTCTAGAAATAATACAGTCTGTATAGAAAAAAATAGACTGAACATACCTTAATGCAGTTTAGCCTGCAAACTGTTCCCCCAACTGAAGTTTTCCTGTACTCTTCAGCCCTTGTGAGAACAGCAGTGGATCTTAGTTACAAAATCATCCTCCTTGCAGAAATCTTCATCCCTTTTCTGCCAGAGAGTAAATAGTACACACCGGTACCATTTAAAATAACAAACTTTTGCTTGAGAAAATAAAAACTAACATTTTTGTCACCACACTCCCTTTGCCCTTCCTATCAGTTAAGCAGGCAGAGAGAATGACTGGGGGTGGAGCTAAGGGAGGAGCTATATGGACAGCTCTGCTGTGGGTGCTCTCTCTGCCACTTCCTGTAGGGAAGGAGAATATCCCATAAGTATGGATGAATCCGTGGACTCGATACATCTTACAAGAGAAATATATATATATATATATATATATATATATATATACACACAGTATATATATATATATATACACATATATATATTTATTTATATATATTTATTCCCAAGTATGCATACTCACAAATTACAATTTCAGCTACTAGGGTGCTGGACAAGGGTAATTCATAAAAAGTAGACATGAAAATCCATACGAATGCACCGCGAAATTTAAAGATAATCAATAAATACAGAAAAAATTAATCAGTATTCATTTGTTTCCTTTACATTGTTAAAATACTTACCTGTAGCACGCTGGAGAGCTGTGCTAACCTGGTGCTCTTCTTCATAGAGTCCCAGCCGCACAAATAGGAGGCTTAGCGTGGCGGCTCCCAGAGCCTGCACTAAAGTAGAAGGTGGCCTAGGGCTCTGTGAAGAAGAGGAGCAGATTAGCTCAGCTCTCCAGCGCGCTACAGGTAATTAGAAAGCTACCTGTGAACAGTATTTGTTTTGTTTAAAATGAAATGAAAACAGAATAGTGCAGACAACAAATATTTAGGGAATATTATTTCCCAGAATGTTAGTTCTGAAAAATTTGGCCCAAAATTGAGGGGGAATAATCATTGTGGTATATCTGCTTGTTTTGAGATATTTCAAACTAATAACTTTAAAGTGACTTCGTTTTTTGTTTTTAACCCTGTCACTACCGGGAATTTAAAAGAAACACTTGCCCAAAATACTGAATATTTTTTTAGCATTTTTTACTATCACTCCACTTAAACAGAAATAGAGTCTTGATTTTTTACATTTTTCCTATAAAAACTATATATCTTTTTTTAGTAGACAACCCAAGGTGTTGACCTAGGCCCATTTTTGTATATTCCATGCTACTGTTTCATCGCCAAATGCAATCATATTAAAAAAAATGTTAACTTTTTCACTGAAACTATTTAAACTACTGCAGTCATAAGACAAATGGTTGTAAAAGGTTCTTTGGGGTCCCTTTTGGTCAGAAATAGCAACCATGCATGGCTTAATTGTAACTGCGCACAACACTTCTGAAATTCCCAAGACTAAAGGGGTTAATTATCACCCAAACCACCACCGCTGTGCCGCCCACTCCCCTCCCTCCATCCCTCCCACCTGCACACAAAAAAATTGTTACAGACAGTGTCATTGGCCCCTATTTAGGAAAGTCTGGAGGACCTGATCCGACAGTGCGGATCAGGTCCGCCAGACCTCGCTGAATACGGCGAGCAATACGCTCGCCGTATTCAGCATTGCACCAGCAGCTCACAAGAGCTGCTGGTGCAATGCCGACCCCTGCAGACTCGGGTCGCCAGCAGGGGGTGTCAATCAACCCGATCGTACTCGTATCGTGCTCAGAGCAGGCGGACAGGTTATGGAGCAGCGGTCTTTGTGACCTCTGCTTCATAACTGCTGTTTCTGGCGAGCCTGCAGTCTGTAACGATCATGCCGATCGTGCTTTGTTACCATTTGAAGACTGATGCCTGCAGCTCAGGAGGAGCTTCCTTAAGGAAAGACGTATATGCAGTACGATGGGCTATGTACCACATGAGGCAGATCAACGTCCAATTGGCGCTAGGTGCTAAATATTTAAAGTTGTCATATTGTTTAATTTTTTTTTAGTACAGAAATTCTAGCATGACATTACCATCAAATGTATGCTTGAAAGATACTATGATATAAACAGTAGTTTTCTAAAATAATGCTTTATCATTATTATTGATGTTTCTAATATCTAATATCTAATTAGTTTTTTTATAATGGATCAGCATACACCTAACTCACTAACAATTTTTTATATATGCATGTTGTTTTTTTACATTAACTAATAGTTTAGGTTTAATGTGTAGCATTACCCAATTAAGAAATAAATGCATGTGTAAATACTTTGAATTCCTTACATGTATGTGACCTCTCCTATCAGGATATTGTCTCTCTCATCTTGGAAGATGTAAATAGAAAGAAAAAGCCATGAAATATTTACATACATGATTTATTACTCTTAAGCAATAGATAACAATCTTGAAAATACAGGATACAATGGAACTCATTTCATGCCATTTAAGTTTGCTATTTTGCTTTTCTACTGCATTCTGGGTCAGATTACAAGTGGTGAACAGTTACATGCAAGCGATATCTGGTTAATCGTGGCTGTTTGTGCACATTGAATGTAGCTTGCATATTACAAGTTGAAAGTAAACGTGATTGCTTGAGCACAATTGAATTTAACGTGCGTCGGGATAGCTTGACCTCAGAGCTCTGGTTAACTATTTTGTAAAACAAAAATGTTGCACAAAACACATCAAAAATACATTACAAAGTACAGTTACACTCATAATAACACTATCTAATAAAATTACTTAAAAAAATATTGCACAAAAAAAGTTATAACGGCTCAAAGATATGAAGTCTCAGGTGTTGGAAAAGAAAGGCTGCAAAGGGCTTTAACATAGAGATACATACATAAACATGTCTAAATAGGTATATGTATTTATGTGTGTATATATCTATTTAGATAGATATATACACAACTGTACACATAAATACATATGTACACACACACACACACACACATATATATATATATATATGTTCCACGTATTTATAAATAGTGATGCCGCAAACTGTTCGCCGGAGAACAGTTCCCGGCGAACTTAGCTTGTTCACGTTCGCCGCAACGAGCGAACATATGCGATGTTCGATCCGCTCACTATTCGTCATCATTGAGGAAACTTTGACCCTGTATCTCACAGCCTGCAGACACATTTGAGCCAATTAGCAACAGACACTCCCTCCCAGACCCTCCCAGCTCCTGGGCAGCAGCCATTTTAGATTCATTACGATCCTGCTTTCTTAGTGAGAGGAGGGTTAGTGCTGCTGCTCGTGATTTTATAGGGAAATAGATAGCTAGGCTAGTGTATTTAGTGTCCACTACAGTCCTGAAGGACTCATCTAATCTCTGCTGTAAGGACAGCACCCCAAAAAGCCCTTTTTAGGGCTAGAACTTCAGCCGTTTTTTTTTTTTTAATTTGTAATTTTATTTGCATTTGCCTGGCTGTCAGCCTGTGTGTGAGGCTCACAGCATATACTGTGATTAGTGCCACCACTGATATCTGCTTAACATTAGTGTAAATAAAAAAAAAAAAACTTTTACATCATTTTGCTAGTGTAATCTAATTTCATTTTCTATCAGGCCTGTGTGTCAGGCTCACAGCATATACTGTGGTTAATTGCTCTGTGCCACCACTGATATCTGCTTAACAATCATTTGTGTAAATTTAAAAAAAAAAACTTTTACATAATTTTGCTAGTGTAATCTAATTTCATTTTCTATCAGGCCTGTGTGTCAGGCCCACATCATACACTGTGATTAATTGCTCTGTGCCACCACTGATATCTGGTGTAACATTAGTGTAAAATTAAAAAAAAAACTTTTACATCATTTTGCTAGTGTAATCTAATTTAATTTTCTATCAGGCCTGTGTGTCAGGCTCACAGCATATACTGTGGTTAATTGCTCTGTGCCACCACTGATATCTGCTTAACCAGCATTTGTGTAAATTTAAAAAAAAAAACTTTTACATCATTTTGCTAGTGCAATCTAATTTCATTTTCTATCAGGCCTGTGTGTCAGGCCCACATCATACACTGTGATTAATTGCTCTGTGCCACCACTGATATCTGGTGTAACATTAGTGTAAAATTAAAAAAAAAAACTTTTACATCATTTTGCTAGTGTAATCTAATTTCATTTTCTATCAGGCCTGTGTGTCAGGCTCACAGCATATACTGTGGTTAATTGCTCTGTGCCACCACTGATATCTGCTTAACAATTATTTGTGTAAATTTAAAAAAAAAAAACTTTTACATCATTTTGCTAGTGCAATCTAATTTCATTTTCTATCAGGCCTGTGTGTCAGGCCCACATCATACACTGTGATTAATTGCTCTGTGCCACCACTGATATCTGGTGTAACATTAGTGTAAAATTAAAAAAAAAAACTTTTACATCATTTTGCTAGTGTAATCTAATTTCATTTTCTATCAGGCCTGTGTGTCAGGCTCACAGCATATACTGTGGTTAATTGCTCTGTGCCACCACTGATATCTGCTTAACAATCATTTGTGTAAATTTAAAAAAAAAAAACTTTTACATCATTTTGCTAGTGCAATCTAATTTCATTTTCTATCAGGCCTGTGTGTCAGGCCCACATCATACACTGTGATTAATTGCTCTGTGCCACCACTGATATCTGGTGTAACATTAGTGTAAAATTAAAAAAAAAAAAACTTTTACATCATTTTGCTAGTGTAATCTAATTTCATTTTCTATCAGGCCTGTGTGTCAGGCCCACATCATATACTGTGATTAATTCTTCTGTGCCACCACTGATATCTGGTTAACATTATTTTAAATAATAAAAAAAAAAAACTTTTACATCATTTTGCTAGTGTAATCTAATTTCATTTTCCATCAGGCCTGTGTGTCAGGCCCACATCATATACTGTGATTAATAGCTCTTTTTTCCACCACTTATTGGTGTAACATTAGTTTAAATTTTTTAAAAAAACTTTTACGTCAGTCCTCTTCTAGTGTTATTTAATTTTAGTTGCCAGGCCAGCCTGGCTGCCACTAGTGCCAGCCTGTGTGTCAGGCTGCCAGCATATACTGTGCCTACTTTCATCCTCTGTGCCAACACTCCTATCTGGTGTAACATTAGTTTAAATTTTGTAAAAAAAAAAAAACTTTTACATCAGTCTTCTAGTGTTATTTAATTTTAGTTGCCAGGCCAGCCTGCCACTAGTGCCAGCCTGTGTGTCAGGCTGCCAGCACATACTGTGCCTACTTCCATCCTCAGTGCCACCACTCCTATCTGTTGTAACATTAGTGTAACTTTTTTAAAAAAAAACTTTAACATCAGTCTGCTAGTTTATTTAATTGCAGTTGCCTGTCTGCCAGCGTGTGTGCCAGGCCCACTTTCCAACTAGTGCCACGAATCATATTTGTTATAACAGTAGTGTAAATATTTAAAATAAAAACTTTTTTGACTGTGAATCATCAGTCTGCTAGTGCAATTGAATTGCAGTTTCCTGCCTGCCAGCGTGTGTGCCAGGCCCACTTGCCAACTAGTGCCACCAATCATATTAGTTATAACAGTATTGTAAATATTTAAAATAAAACCTTTTTTGACTGTGAATCATCAGTCTGCTAGTGCAATTGAATTGCAGTTGCCTGCCTGCCAGCGTGTGTGCCAGGCCCACTTGCCAACTAGTGCCACCAATCATATTTGTTATAACGGTATTGTAAATATTTTAAAAAAAACTTTTTTGACTGTGAAACATCAGTCAGCTAGTGTAATCTAATTGCAGTTGCCTTCCTCCCAGCTTGTGTTCCAGGCCCACAGTTACAGGGATTAAAGTGCTAAGAACAGTACTACTTACAACAACCTAGTTACCATGGGTCCCAGACCGCATGTATTGTTGTTATACTTGGTCAGGGTAATCATGCAGGCCATATAGACCTCCCCCGATAGGGGGAGTTACAGGGATTAAAGTGCTAAGAATAGTACTACTTAACACAACCTAGTTACCATGGGTCACAGACCACATGTTTTGTTGTTATACTTTGTCAGGGTAATCATGCAGGCCATATAGACCTCCCCCGATAGGGGGAGTAACAGGTATTAAAGTGCTAAGAATAGTACTACTTAACACAACCTAGTTACCATGGGTCCCAGACCGCATGTTTTATTATTATACTTTGTCAGGGTAATTATATATCTATCAAATCGATCTATTTATCTTCTATCGATTCTATCTAACTATCAATCTATGTATATCTATCTATCAAATCTATCTATCTCGTGGCCGGACTGATTTGAGACAGCCACTTGTGTTTAGGCCAGATTTGAAGTAGGAGGACAGACCAATCCTCTTCTTCCATCTCCCTGTTCCAAAAATGCAGGCCATATAGACTTCCCCCGATAGGGGGAGTAACAGGTAGTAAACTGCTAAGAATAATACTACTTAACACACCACGGGTCCCAGACCGCATGTCTTATTGTTATACTCTGTCAGGGAAATCATATATCTATCAAATCTATCTATTTATCTATCGAATCTATCTAACTATCAATCGTATCTATCAAATATAAATTGCATCTATTGATCTATGTAATTTGTATCTATCAAATGTATATTGCATCGATTGATCTATGTAATTCGTATCTATCAAATGTATATTGCATCTATTAATCTATGTAATTTGTATCTATCATATGTATATTGCATCTATTGATCTATGTAATCTATGTATCTATCTATCAAATCTATCTATCTCGTGGTTGTGCAAATAGACTGTTTGCAGTTGTTTGCGGTGCGTTACACGGGGAGTTTGGTCTGTCACTGTGAAGCGGGCGTAACCCTTACACTACCTGATCGATACAACATCATACCTGATGTTTTAAAGCACGTTATTCAAATTTTTTTTAGTAATGTTAGGTGATTAAGGCCCTTTATGGGTTAAAACCAGACTCTGCATCAACTATGTAATTTTCCGTGGGAGTTTTGCCATGGATCCCCCTCCGCATGCCACAGTCCAGGTGTTAGTCCCCTTGAAACAACTTATCCATCACTATTGTTGCCAAAAAGAGTCCTTGTGGGTTTTAAAGTTCGCCTGCCTATTGAAGTCAATGGCGGTTCGCGTGGTTCGCGAACAGTTGCGGAAGTTCGAGTCCGCCGTTCGCGAACCTAAATTTTAAGGTTCGCGACATCACTATTTATAAATAGATATTCCTATATATATATATATATATATATATATATATATATATATATATATATATATATATATATATATATATACTGTGTATATATATATATATATATATATATATATCTGTATATATCTATACCTATATATAATCATCTATCTATATAGATATAGATATATATTGAACCAAAATACCATTATATATATGCAGAAATATGTATTTATGAATAAATAGAACATATTCTGCTATGTCAAGAACATTGGGGGCCCGATCCGATATGCAGCGTTGCCGGCTTTTGCCAAATATTGCGCTGGTTTGGTATCCTATATACGGCGTAACCTAGAAGTTACGCTCGTATATTTCACCCTTCAGCCATAGTTTTTTGGTCCATAGACCGATATACCAAACCCGCGTAGTTTGGTATCCAATATACAGCGTAAGGACTTACGTGGCGAAAAAATTGAGAAATCTTACTCCATTTTCACCTCGCCACAAAATGCAGGCGTAGTAAGCCTTACGCTGAGTATTGGAGCCCCGTAACTCCCTAAACTGCCTGCAAAATAAAACCTAACACCTAACACATGCGCAATGTCTATCTACCTGTCAACCGCAATCCCCCGCCACAATCCCTAATAAAGTCTATTAACCCCTAAACCGCCGCTCCTGGACCCCGCTGCCACCTGCATTATATGTATTACCCCCTTATCTGACCCCCCTACACCGCCGCCACCTATATTAAATGTATTACCCCCTAATATGACCCCCCTACACCGCCGCCACCTATATTTCATGTATTACCCCCTAATCTGATCCCCCCTACACCGCCGCCAGCTATATTAAATGTATTACCCCCTAATCTGATCCCCCTACACCGCCGACCAGCTATATTAAATGTATTACCCCCTAATCTGATCCCCCTACACCGCTGCCACCTATTTAAAATATATTAACCCCTAATATGATCCCCCTACACCGCCGCCACCTATTTTAAATATATTAACCCCTAATATGATCCCCCTACACTGCCGCCACCTATATTAAATATATTAACCCCTAAACCTAAGTCTAACGCTAACACCCCCTAACTTAATTATTATTTCAATAAATCTAAATAATATTAATATTATTAACTAAATTATTCCTATTTAAAACTAAATACTTACCTATAAAATAAACCCTAAGATAGCTACAATATAATTAATAATTACATTGTAGATATTTTAGGGTTTATGTTTATTTTACAGGTAACTTTGTATTTATTTTAACTAGGTACAATAGCTATTAAATAGTTAATAACTATTTAATAGCTACCTAGTTAAAATAATTACAAAATTACCTGTAAAATAAATCCTAACCTAAGTTACCATTACACCTAACACTACACTATCAATAAATTAATTAAATAAACTACAATTATCTAAACTAAAATACAATTAAATAAACTAAACTATAATACAAACCCCCCCCCCCACTGAATTACAAAAGATAAAAAAATATTACAAGAATTTTAAGCCCCCCAAAATAATAACATTTCCCTACCCTAAACTAAATTACAAAAGTAATCAGCTCTATTACCAGCCCTTAAAAGGGCCTTTTGCGGGGCATTGCCCCAAAGTAATCAGCTCTTTTACCTGTAAAAAAAAGAGCAACCCACCACCCACACACCCCTACTCTAAAACCCACCCGATCCCCCCTTAAAAAACCTAAGTCTAACCCCCAAGTGGTCCTTACCTGTCCTGAAGACCGGCGGAGAAGGTCCTGTTCCAGGCGGTGAAGTCTTCTTCCAGGCGGCGACCTCTTCTTCTTCCAGGAACCAGCCGGCGCGGAGGAGTTGAAGACCGATGACCGCGGAGCTGAAGACCGTCCCCTCTGGAACTGAAGATCGGCGATGCTGGAACTGAAGATCGGCGACTCTGGAACTGAAGACTGTAGAGCCATGGAGCATGGAGGATCCTCTTCATACGATCTCCGCCGTACACTGAATAGGAATTCAAGGTACGCGATTAAAAATGGCATCCCTTGAATTCCTATTGGCTGATTTGAGCCTTCAAATTCAAATCAGCCAAATGGATGAGAGCTAATGTAATTCTATTGGCTGATTTGAATAGCCAATAGAATAAGAGCTACTGTAATTCTATTGGCTACTAAATCAGCCAATAGAATGTCAGTAGCTCTTATTCTATTGGCTATTCAAATCAGCCAATAGAATTACAGTAGCTTTCATCCGATTGGCTGATTTGAATTTGAAGGCTCAAATCAGCCAATAGAAATTCAAGGGACGCCATTTTTAATCGCGTACCTTGAATTCCTATTCAGTGTACGGCAGAGATCGTATGAAGAAGATCCTCCGTGGTCTTCAGTTCCAGCATTGCCGGTCTTCTGTTCCAAAGTGGACGGTCTTCAGCTCTGCGGTAATCGGTCTTCAACTCCTCCGCTCCGCGCCGGCTGGTTCCTGGAAGAAGAAGAGGTCGCCGCCTGGAAGAAGGCTTCACCGCCTGGAACAGGACCTTCTCCGCTGGTCTTCAGGACAGGTAAGGACCACTTGGGGGTTAGACTTAGGTTTTTTTAAGGGGCGATCGGGTGGGTTTTAGAGTAGGGGTGTGTGGGTGGTGGGTTGTAATGTGGGGGGGGGGATTGTTCGATAATTGTAGTTTATTTAATTAATTTATTGATAGTGTATGTGTATTTGTAGGATTTATTTTACAGGTAAATTGGTCATTATTTTAACTAGGTAGCTATTAAATAGTTATTAACTATTTAATAGCTATTGTACCTAGTTAAAATAAATACAAAGTTACCTGTAAAATAAATACAAACCCTAAAATAGCTACAATGTAATTATTAATTATATTGTAGCTATCTTAGGGTTTATTTTATAGGTAAGTATTTAGTTTTAAATAGGAATAATTTAGTTAATAATAATATTATTTAGATTTATTTAAAAAAAAATTAAGTTAGGGGGTGTTGGGGTTAGACTTAGGTTTAGGGGGTAATATAGTTAATATAGGTGGCGGCGGTGTACGGGGCTCAGATTTGGGGTTAATATAGTTAATATAGGTGGCGGCGGTGTAGGGGGCTCAGATTAGGGGTTAATATAGTTAATATAGGTGGCGGCGGTGTAGGGGGCTCAGATTAGGGGTTAATATAGTTAATATAGGTGGCGGCGGTGTAGGGGGATCAGATTAGGGGTTAATAAATTTAATATAGCTGACAGCTGTGTAGGGGGATCAGATTAGGGGTTAATAAATTTAATATAGCTGGCGGCGGTGTAGGGGGATCAGATTAGGGGTTAATAAATTTAATATAGCTGGCGGCGGTGTAGGGGGATCAGATTAGGGGGTAATACATATAATATAGGTGGCGGCGGTGTAGGGGGGTCAGATTAGGGGGTAATACATATAATATAGGTGGCGGCGGGGTCCGGGAGCGGCGGTTTAGGGGTTAATACATTTATTGTTAGGAGTGAGAGGGGGGATTGGGGATAGAGGGGTATACGCGTCGGGCTATTTTTGGGAGGCATGTTAGACAGTAACGGGAGATTTAAAATTTTAGTTAGTTTTTTTAGGCGGCGGCAGTTTCTAAAGTGCCGTAAGTCACTGGCGACTCCAGAAATTTGTAATTACGCTCATTTCTGGACATCGCTAGTTTGTCCGACATACGGCACTTTAGCAACTGTCGGCGCCGTATATGTGATAGCTCGATGTGCGAGGTGAAACTACGGGTGGCGCAGGTTTCCACGCTTGCGCCGAAACCTGAGCCGTATATCGGATCGCGCCCTGGAATATGAAATATTTATATTTTCATGTTGGGTTAGCACACTTGAGAATATGCAATCGCGTTTGCTCGTGAGTATGTTGTTAGTTTTTTTTTCTAATTAGTGCAGGAGCAATAAATACCACTCCAGCCGTAATCTAGTCCTCTGTTAGAAGCAAAACCATTTGAAGTGTTTACTCTCCCTTTAAGTTCTATTTAAAACAAGACATTGATTTGCAACCAAATTATGATTATATTGACATAATGGGTCCCATTTATCAAGCTCCGAATGGAGCTTGAGGGCCCGTGTTTCTGGCGAGCCTGCAGGCTCACCAGAAACAGCAGTTATGAAGCAGTGGTCTGCAGGGGGCGGTGCAATGCTGAATACAGAGAGCGTATTGCTCTCCACATTCAGCGAGGTCTGGAGGACCTGATCCGCACTGTCGGATTAGGTCCGCCAGACCTTTGATAAATATCCCCAAAACTGTGTCCAATCCAATAACAAGATATTTTTCTGGTTTAATAAAAAGTTACAAATTCCCATGTTAAATGTTTCAATTTGTATACAGAAAATATGTTAATTACAAAGTAAGTGTAGAGCCAAATAGGCTTGCAGCGTCATAAGGGTTAAGGCTGTCAGGGAGTTTTTGTGTAAATCGCAACAATGTTGCAGGGGCAGGGAGTGGCTTACCTTTCTTATGCTGGGGCCTGCAGTTCCTGTGCCTCTTTGATCCTGGACAAGAAGCTGACAAGTTGCCCGCCCTCCCACCCTGATGGTGGCTTGAGAAGGATACTATAGGTAGGGCGCTATGGCAGAGATAGGGATAGGTGTTCTAATCTGCGTAAGCTCATAGCTGTAATTTTTATTTCCCTCTTTTGACTAGCCGGCTTAAGTGGCTGGTGGTCTTGGAGCCTCATGGATGGTAGGTTTTCTCAGCACCCTAACTGCGGGAGGTTTGTGGCCAGGAGTGTACGGAGATGGTGAACAGGGGGAGTGATGGCCAGGCTGAGGAGGGTGGGGCCGATTACTTCAGTTAACTGGAGTGCCCCTCTCTCTGGATAGGTAGGCCAGGAGAACTTGGAACACCCCTAGTAGCATCTCCATCCCGAGCAGAGTGACTCTGCTGTTGCCTAGATCGGGCCGCCCTCCTCTTCAGTCCGGGGTTTAGTCTTAGCCTCTCATTTGCCGCCATCTGTTTAGTAGTCTGTTGGTTATTTATAATTTAAGTTAATAGGTTAATAAAGGGGACCAGTGATGGTCCAAATTTTACCCAAAACTAATGTGTCTGTTGTTATTAATGGTTGGCCCTGTGGGTCGGTTAACCTACATTTAGAGTGTTAAGAGTTATGTGTTTTCCCCTCCTTTCCTGGGATCAACATGGTAAGCCTTTAATCCCTTATGTTTAGAAGGGTTTGAACTTTAAAAAACGAAAAGAATTATCATTTTTTTAAAACAAATTATACACTGAAATTATTAGTTAAGTGAAAAAAAAGAAAACCTGCGTTTGATGGTATTCTTAAATGGAGACCATAATCTCCAAACAAAGTTGTAGTTTATGGAATAATTGGGCTCAAAACCATTAAAAACTGCATGAAAATAAGTAAGCAGTTTGGAAGCCATTTTTCAATTTTCTGAATTCCTCAAGGCATCAAAAGGATTTAAAGGGACAGTCTAGACCAGAATTTGTATTGTTTTAAAAGATAGATAATCCCTTTATTACCCATTCCCTAGTTTTGTATAACCAACACAGTTATTTAAATATACTTTTTATCTCTATGATTTCTTGTATCTAAGCTTCTGCAAACTGTCCCCTTTTTTCAGTTCTTTTGACAGACATGCATTTTAGCCAATTAGTGCTGGCTCCCTGGAACTTCACGTGCGTGAGCACAGTGTTATCTATATGACACACATGAACTAACTCCCCCTAGTGGTGAAAAACTCTTGAAATGCCCCGAGAGAAGAGGCGGCCTTCAAGGGCTTAGACAGCATATGAACCTCAAAGGTTTAGCTTTCAACTAAGAATACCAAGAGTACAAAGTAAAATTGGTGATAAAAGTAAATTGGAAAGTTGTTTAAAATTACATGCTCTATCTGAATCATGAAAGTTTAATTTGGACTAGACTGTCCCTTTAAGCAGCCATGCATATATCTGTATTCAAATCCTACGTGTGTTTTTCTAACGTGTTTCCCTATTAGTTCATTATTTTTTTTTCTTTCAAATGGGGAATTCCCTAATTGTCACAGTATATTTTGTACCAAAGGAATTATTTTCACAGCAAGCATTCCTTTAAGTAGACGTGTCTGCTTGTGGTTTGTTAACTTGTGAGTGTCAGTTGGGGACAGGGAGAGAATGTTTTGTTTGTTTTACACATTTGCAGCTGCATTTTTCCTGCATTTATAGAAACACATATTTTTATCTAAATCTAAAGAGTAGGCGTATTTATTTCTAAGTATAGCACTTTGCATTATCCAGACATTGTTAAATTGTTTTAAGGAATAAACGTCCTTTCATTAATAGAGCAGTGGTTGTCCATTTCAGTCAGTGACCATTAGTAGGAAGTACAAAACATATAATGCTGTCTTAGGTTCAATTTAAATATAAACAACTTTTATTAATCAATAAAAAATAAATACAACATCCCTTTAATGTCATAAAATTGTTCCTTGTACGTTTTAGGTTTAGGAAAGAGTTTTCCATTTTTTCCCCTTTAATGTGTTCCAAATGGTATATTTTATCTTCTGGAATGTATTTATATGTTTGCAAATGGATTCTTTACCTTTATATTGTTATTTGAAATAACTATTTTTGTCTGCAGAAACTACCCCCTATACTGAAAATATGAATAACAAACGTATTCCCTGTAAAAAAGCAATGTAAACAGGAAACAATTGCACTAATTGTGGGTAGGAGAGAATTAAGTATCTGAAATAGCTGGTTCTGCTCATTGAACTCCCCGCCATTATTAGCATTTCAATGCTTAAAGGGACACTGTACCCACATTTTTTCTTTTGTAATTCAGAAAGAGCATGCAATTCTAAGCAACTTTCTAATTTACTCCTATTATCAATTTTTCTTCGTTCTCTTGCTATCATTATTTGAAAAAGAAGGCATCTAAGCTTTTTTTTGGTTTCAGTTCTCTGGACAGCACTTTTTTATTGGTGGATGAATTTATCCACCAATCAGCAAGGACAACCCAGGTTGTTCACCAAAAATGGGCCGGCATCTAAACTTACATTCTTGCACTTCAAATAAAGATACCAAGAGAATGAAGAAAATTTGATAATAGGAGTAAATTAGAAAGTTGCTTAAAATTTTATGCTCAATCTGACTCACGAAAGAATTTTTTTGGGTACAGTGTCCCTTTAACTATTAGGCTGTGTGTTTAGACATATATAACAATAGCAGGTCTGCTTTACCTGCAGGATTTTGCCATTTTTTATGGGCATATCCTTGGGAACAGGTGACAGTTTTAATGAGTAAAGCCAGCTTTTTAAATACAAAAATAAACACAAAAAAAACATATTAAGGGGAAAAGATTTTATATTACAGTGTCCCTTTAATAAGTATAATTTAGACTGAGACCTTGATGACCAAGAACTCGCCATTGTGGAGAGAAAGTGCATAAAATAATTGGAGGCTTTCTTGAGCATTATTTTGTAATGTTGTTCCTGCAGAACTCTGTATTCCTAGATAAACAGCTCTAAAGCTAAAATTTGCCTTTTTAAAAAAGTTTTTTGAGAGATCTCACAGTAGTGAGAAGACTTTTTAGATAATCTCCCAGAGAACTTTAGATCATCAGGCACTGAGGCTCCAGTCTGCTGGTCTACATGACTCAGTCCCTAGACTTCTGGTCCTGGATAGCATCCAGGATATATAGGGACAAATGTTTATAATTTAGCAAATCTGAGCATAAAATCAAATATTTTTTTTCTCGCAAAAAGAGCAACATTAGAACAAGCGGCCTGAATACCAAGATGTAGAATAGCATAATCTATTATTATTAATTTTCTTCTGAAATATACTCACAGACTTTTTGCACATATTTAAAATATTTATCATAATATATACACTGTGTGCAGAATTATTAGGCAAATGAGTATTTTGACCACATCATCCTCTTTATGCATGTTGTCTTACTCCAAGCTGTATAGGCTCGAAAGCCTACTACCAATTAAGCATATTAGGTGATGTGCATCTCTGTAATGAGAAGGGGTGTGGTCTAATGACATCAACACCCTATATCAGGTGTGCATAATTATTAGGCAACTTCCTTTCCTTTGGCAAAATGGGTCAAAAGAAGGACTTGACAGGCTCAGAAAAGTCAAAAATAGTGAGATATCTTGCACAGGGATGCAGCACTCTTAAAATTGCAAAGCTTCTAAAGCGTGATCATCGAACAATCAAGCGTTTCATTCAAAATAGTCAACAGGGTCGCAAGAAGCGTGTGGAAAAACCAAGGCGCAAAATAACTGCCCATGAACTGAGAAAAGTCAAGCGTGCAGCTGCCAAGATGCCACTTGCCACCAGTTTGGCCATATTTCAGAGCTGCAAAATCACTGGAGTGCCCAAAAGCACAAGGTGTGCAATACTCAGAGACATGGCCAAGGTAAGAAAGGCTGAAAGACGACCACCACTGAACAAGACACACAAGCTGAAATGTCAAGACTGGGCCAAGAAATATCTCAAGACTGATTTTTCTAAGGTTTTATGGACTGATGAAATGAGAGTGAGTCTTGATGGGCCAGATGGATGGGCCCGTGGCTGGATTGGTAAAGGGCAGAGAGCTCCAGTCCGACTCAGAAGCCAGCAAGGTGGAGGTGGAGTACTGGTTTGGGCTGGTATCATCAAAGATGAGCTTGTGGGGCCTTTTCGGGTTGAGGATGGAGTCAAGCTCAACTCCCAGTCCTACTGCCAGTTTCTGGAAGACACCTTCTTCAAGCAGTGGTACAGGAAGAAGTCTGCATCCTTCAAGAAAAACATGATTTTCATGCAGGACAATGCTCCATCACACGCGTCCAAGTACTCCACAGCGTGGCTGGCAAGAAAGGGTATAAAAGAAGAAAATCTAATGACATGGCCTCCTTGTTCACCTGATCTGAACCCCATTGAGAACCTGTGGTCCATCATCAAATGTGAGATTTACAAGGAGGGAAAACAGTACACCTCTCTGAACAGTGTCTGGTAGGCTGTGGTTGCTGCTGCACGCAATGTTGATGGTGAACAGATCAAAACACTGACAGAATCCATGGATGGCAGGCTTTTGAGTGTCCTTGCAAAGAAAGGTGGCTATATTGGTCACTGATTTGTTTTTGTTTTGTTTTTGAATGTCAGAAATGTATATTTGTGAATGTTGAGATGTTATATTGGTTTCACTGGTAAAAATAAATAATTGAAATTGGTATATATTTGTTTTTTGTTAAGTTGCCTAATAATTATGCACAGTAATAGTCACCTGCACACACAGTTATCCCCCTAAAATAGCTATAACTAAAAACAAACTAAAAACTACTTCCAAAACTATTCAGCTTTGATATTAATGAGTTTTTTGGGTTCATTGAGAACATGGTTGTTGTTCAATAATAAAATTAATCCTCAAAAAAACAACTTGCCTAATAATTCTGCACTCCCTGTATTTACAGTGCAGCTATGGGTCAGCTGTGATCGCTCCCCTATGCCTATTACTGTGCATGAAATTGTTCTACACATTTGTAGATTACCTGATATCCTCTCAAACTTGCTATTGATTTCATTAGATAAATCTTCAGCTTCTTTCTTCACCTTCTTCAGCCTATCTGATATCTCTGGAGGGATTTCTCTTTTCTTCATCTTTTCTTTGAGAATATCATATTGTTCCTTAAGGTTGTCAAGACTCTGAAAATACAAATGCAAGATTTATAAGAATATATATATATATATATATATATATATATATATATATATATATATATATATATATATATATATATATATATATATATACATACAACAGCAATTTAAAATATGGGGAGAAAAGTGAGTTTAAAATCCTCCACTAAATCCAAAATGTAGAGAAAATAACTCATTATGTAAACCATTTACAAATCTAGACAAGTCAGAAGACTTGCTTTAACCACAGAAACTCTCTGATTACACTGTTTCCAATGCAGCAAAGGATTCTGGGTGAGATATGCAAATGAAGTTCACAATGACTCACTTTTTGACTTCTAGCCTGCTTTTTAAGGCAGACTTCCCTTTATGCCATAGCAACGCTGCATTACACAGCTTCTAAGCTTAGCTAGGGGTAGTACAGTGATTCAGACCAATCCCAGGACAGCTGTTCCGTGGTTATTGCCACTCATCAGCTGGGAGTAAGTTGAATCACTGCTTGGTGAAGTTGTTTTCTGGGGGAAATACAACAGCAATTTAAAATATCGGGAGGCAAAAAGTGAGTTTAAAACCCTCCACTAAATCCAAAATGTAGAGAAAATAACTCATTGTGTAAACCATTTACAAATCTAGACAAGTCAGAAGACTTGCTTTAACCACAGAAACTCTCTGATTACACTGTTTCCAATGCAGCAAAGGATTCTGGGTGAGATATGAAAATAAAGTTCACAATGACTCACTTTTTTACTTCTAGCCTGCTTTCTAAGGCAGACTTCCCTTTATGCCATAGCATCGCTGCATTACACAGCTTCTAAGCTTAGCTAGGTGTAGTACAGTGATTCAGACCAATCCCAGGACAGCTGTGTAATCAGCCGGCTTAATGACCAGGTCTTTTCTAGATTTAAGACAATCAAGAGCCTTCCTTTCAGCCAAAGTCAAATTCGAAATACTCATTTTAACACCCTTATGTCTCAATTTTTCAAAGTCTTTTTTAACTAAGGTGATAAAAGATTCCACCGTACTGTTAGTTACTGGTGCATGTGCTGTACTCTTGGGTCTAAGGCTTTGAACCTGTGTGTGGAATTGATTAAGAGTATCTACAAATGCTTCATGTCTACTTTCCTGAGGATGAGCCTTAGACCCAAGAGTACAGCACATGCACCAGTAACTAACAGTATGGTGGAATGTTTTATCACCTTAGTTAAAAAAGACTTTGAAAAATTGAGACATAAGGGTGTTAAAATGGGTATTTCGAATTTGACTTTGGCTAAAAAGAAGGCTCTTGATTGTCTTAAATCTAGAAAAGACCTGGTCATTAAGCCGGCCGATAAAGGCGGAGCCTTGGTCATCATGGATAAACACCAATATATGACAGAAGTTCAGAATCAGTTAGGTGTCATAGAGAATTGTACGAAAATAACATTTAATCCCACTGCTAAATTCCAGACTTATATACAATCCATTGTAGATATGGATCTAGATCAGTGCATTATCACTAAGAAACAAGCAGACATTTTTAATTCAGAAAGACCCAGTTATACCGGTCATCTATTGTTTGCCCAAAATACACAAATGTTTAAATAATCCTCCAGGTAGGCCAATTGTGGCAAGTACTAATTCCATTTTTCAACCAATTTCAATATTTCTTGACAAACTATCGCTGTTAAATGATGTACCTTTACCAGACTTCTTGCGGCGAATTGAAAATTTGCAATTTAATAGGGACTCCATTCTGGTGACACTTGATATTAAATCCCTATATACATCTATACCACATCGAGAAGGTCTGAAATGTATAGGGGAACAATTAAACAGAATGGCCCTCTATTCACCCAGGGAACGAATGTTCATTATGGATTTACTTGAAATTGTGTTGACAAGGAACTATTTTCTGTTTGAAGATTAATTTTATCTGCAAACGAAGGGCACGGCGATGGGGGCCAATATGGCTCCCACATATGCTTCTTTATATGTACATGAATTTGAAAACAAATTCCTTTATACCAATGAAAGCTTGAAGACACATTGCAAATTTTGGAAAAGGTATATTGATGATGTTTTTATGGTTTGGACAGGAGATAATGAATCTCTTATGGCCTTTTTCAATGAACTTAATTAATTTGATCCAAACCTTCAATTTACCATTAACTTTGATTCATATACCCAAAATTTTCTAAATATAACTGTTTCATTGAGAGATGGTTCCTTGTTGACAGATGTGTTCAGAAAAGACACCGATAGGAATAACCTTCTGTTGTTCTCGAGTTTTCATCCTCCACAAACAATCAAGAGTCTTCCTTTTAGCTAACTTTTATGGGCTAAATGAATTGTTAATAATGAGATACGTCTTAATGAACTATTTCAAGATTTTTTTTACTGTTTTGAAAGCAGGGGATATCCAGCTGAATTACTACATATCCACAAATCGAAAGTGGATGCAATTCCCCGTGCTAATTTGATTTAGAAAAAATCCACTAATAGGACACTCAATAATAGAATTCCCTTTGTAGTACCATATGGTTATCATATTCCACCTCTAAAAAGGATATTCAGGAAACATTGGTTTCTGTTATCAGAGGATAAAATCCTGACAAATACCTTTAGGGATATTCCTATATTTTTATACAAAAGGAACCATAATCTGAGAGATACTCTAGTCAAGGCAGATGTAGGAACTGGTCTGAATAGAGGAGCTGATAGTATCACTGTAAATGGCACATTTCCATGCAACAATTGTGCACAATGTAACTCAATCCAATCAGGGGATACTGTTACACATCCAAGATCTGGTAAATGCTTGAACATTGAGACCACCAAACCTATCAGGGAAAGAATTAAACAGCACAAAACAGCCATAGGTAAACTTGATCCTTCAGCCCCTGTAGCCCATCATTTCACATTTTTTGGTCATAACAAAAGTCAACATAAGTTTCAGGTAGTCGATGGCATGGGCCCTTTAAGGAGAGGTGGGAACAGGCAAAAATTATTATTTGAAAAAGAAGCTTTATGGATCCAAAAGTTGGATTCCATGACTCCCTATGGTTTGAATAGGGAGATTACGTGGGGTACATTTGTCTAGTGACTGTGGTTCCTTTGAGTCCCCCTTTTTTGTAAATATAGATACTGAGAATGAAGGGTTAGACTGTGAAATATAATTTCTTCATTAGACTCTCTTATACTGGTGTTTCACTTGATACTCCTTCTTTTATTTTCTTTTTTCTTTCTTTTTTTCATTTTCCGTTTTATTTATATTATATGTTTCCTCTTATTAGCCTAACATGCATACAGAATATTTCTAACAAACTGCTATTCTTAGTTTTCACTTAGGATACATAAATACTTTTTAATTATTAGTCATGTTAAGGTAAATGTGTTCGCAATATCAGCTGTTTTTGTTGCGCATGTCCGCTATGTCTTTGTCTTTCTACTGCTGTTATTTGTGATGGTGATGCAAGATGGGCGTTACCAATATACACAATGACTATGCTTATAAAGGAGGAGGCATTCCGAAACTCGTCAGGCCAAGTTGAAGGGCGGAGCCCGAAACGTGCGTTGCCTGCTGTGTGGTGGTGACATCAGATGCCAACAGAGCCCGATGCTTGCATCCTGGTTTCCTTGCTGACAGTTCGTTATACGCTGGGATTGCCACAATCATCTTACCACGACTGGATGTCTTTGCTTCACAG
This sequence comes from Bombina bombina, assembly GCF_027579735.1. Taxonomy (NCBI): domain Eukaryota; kingdom Metazoa; phylum Chordata; class Amphibia; order Anura; family Bombinatoridae; genus Bombina; species Bombina bombina. The sequence goes on from NC_069504.1 coordinate 118,571,285, forward strand.
TGTGTGCTGAGTATCCTGAGAGGATTCATAGACCCTACACAGAGTGGGTGAGATGGCTCATAGAGCGCATTTGCAACATAGTCACTACTCACCGGCGGACTTTGGTCCTGGAGTGCTGGATTCTCTTACATCTGCATCACAAACTGAGGAAATTGAAAATATTTATATATGATTGATTGGCATCAACTCTCCTAACTGTCAGCTTATTAACCACTTTGCCATACTTTGCATGAACTGCTACAAGCGCATGAACTGCCTTATCCTGCTTGCTTATCTTTTCTGCCTGCATCTTACATTATTATACCCATGGTTTACAGATATAACCAGGGTTCGTGACTTTCTTGGCTCACTGTTGTGGTCTGACCTCCACCACTTTTTGTTTGCTGCTTGATAACTGGGGACGCCCAGTATACATGTGTGTTTGTTTGTCTGCATCTGTGTTCATGAATGCATTGCAATTAGGATGTTTTGTTTTCCTTTTTGTGTTTGCTTTCATTAAAATGGCATCCCGTCAGAACACCAAACTTCCTCTCTACGGGTCCAGGTCCCGGGATCCCAAGGCGGTATTTATAGATACTCTGATTCAGGCTAGAAAGCCTGTCACCAGGAAAATCTACCATAAGATATGGCGGAAATATCTTTGTTGGTGTAAATCCAAGGGTTACTCATGGAGTAAGATTAGGATTCCCAGGATATTGTACTTTCTCCAAGAAGGACTGGAGAAAGGATTGTCAGCTAGTTCCTTAAAAGGACAAATATCTGCTTTGTCTATCCTGTTACACAAGCGTCTGGCAGAGGTACCAGACGTTCAAGCGTTTGCTCAGGCTTTAGTCAGAATCAAGCCTGTCTATAAACCTGTGGCTCCGCCATGGAGTTTGAATCTAGTTCTTTCAGTTCTTCAAGGGGTTCCGTTTACCTTTACATTCCATAGACATTAAGTTGTTATCTTGGAAAGTTTTGTTTTTGATAGCTATCTCTTCTGCTCGAAGAGTTTCAGAATTATTTGCCTTACAGTGTGATTCACCTTACCTGGTGTTCCACGCAGATAAGGTAGTTTTGCGTACCAAGCCTGGTTTTCTTCCTAAAGTTGTTTCTAACAAGAATATTAACCAGGAAATAGTTGTTCCTTCTCTGTGTCCTAATCCATCTTCAAAGAAGGAACGTCTATTACACAATCTTGATGTAGTTTGTGCTTTAAAGTTCTATTTACAAGCAACTAAGGATTTCAGACAAACATCTTCCTCGATTGTTATCTATTCTGGTAAGAGGAGAGGTCAGAAAGCGACTGCTACCTCTCTTTCCTTTTGGCTGAAAAGCATCATCCGTTTGGCCTATGAGACTGCTGACCAGCAGCCTCCTGAAAGAATTACTGCTCATTCTACCAGAGCAGTGGCTTCCACATGGGCTTTCAAAAATGAGGCTTCTGTTGAACAGATTTGTAAGGCAGCGACTTGGTCTTCACTGCATACTTTTGCCAAATTTTACAAATTCGATACTTTTGCTTCTTCGGAGGCTATTTTTGGGAGAAAGGTTTTGCAAGCAGTGGTGCCTTCCGTTTAAGGTACCTGTCTTGTTCCCTCCCTTCATCCGTGTCCTAAAGCTTTGGTATTGGTATCCCACAAGTAAAGGATGAATCCGTGGACTGGATACACCTTGCAAGAGAAAACAGAATTTATGCTTACCTGATAAATTACTTTCTCTTGCGGTATATCCAGTCCACTGCCCGCCCTGGCATTTAAGTCAGGTAAAAAAAATTTTGTTTAAACTACAGTCACCACTGCACCCTATGGTTTCTCCTTTTTCTTCCTAACCTTTGGTCGAATGACTGGGGGGTGGAGCTAGAGGGGGAGCTATATGGACAGCTTTGCTGTGTGCTCTCTTTGCTACTTCCTGTAGGGAATGAGAATATCCCACAAGTAAAGGATGAATCCGTGGACTGGATACACCGCAAGAGAAAGTAATTTAGGTAAATAAATTCTAGCTTTTAATAGTGACACTAAATAATAACTATAATCACCTTTTTTCTGATCTACAGCATTTCTATCATTTGGAAACCCAGACATATACATTAACCAGTTGCTCTATTCCAGTAAACTGGTTTTTTTTAAACTAACTTAAAACAGACTCCCATATTTAGGGTCTTACTTTCTGAGTGTTGCGCCCTCTTGAATATTCCTTATCCCCTTTTTTCCCTAACTTTATTACACATTTTATTCTATCAGGTTCACTGTTCCTGGGGGCACAGTTTTCTCTGGATAGATATTCATAGGCAGCAAATTCATCACTCTAGTCACATTTGAATATACATTTTTAGGGTGTTTTTACAGCGCCACCCCTACACCCATCTTTTTTGCTCATATATATATATATATATATATATATATATATTATTTTTTTAATATGTATTTGTGCATATGATGTATCAACGAACATGGTATGTGTGTGTAATGTTAGTGGTGCATGTAGTGTGTACAGAGGGTGCATGTGTAATGAGTATGTATAAAGCATGCGTCATGAGTATGTATAGAGCACGTGTGTTGTGTGTGTATTCATATAAGCATGCTACAGGACACATCTTTGAACACTCACTGTCCTACAAGCTACAACATTATCTCACCCAGGGCAAGATTACATATACGGCGCAGGCTTCAGCGCAAGAGCTGCAACCCGCGCTGCTCGTAATTTCACCTCGCACATCGGGGTGTCCAATAAACCCGGCCGTCAGTTCATAAAGTGCCATAAGTCGGATAAACTTGCAATCTCCAGAAATGAGCGTAAATATAAATTTCTGGAGTCGCTAGTGACTTACGGCACTTTAGAAACTGCCGGCGCCTAAGAAAAGTAAAAAAAAAATCAAATCTCCCATAAAAGTCTAACACGCCTCCCAAAACTAAGCCCGACACGTAAAACCCCTATATGCGCCATCAAACCCACATCGGAAATTAATAAAAGTATTAACCCCTAAACCGACAAACCCCCCCACAACGCAATATGCCTAATTAAACTATTAACCCCTATATCCGCCATCAAACCCACACCACAAGTAATAATTAAATTATTAACCCCTATATCCGCCATCAAACCCACAAAGCAAGTAATAACTAAAGTATTAACCCCTAAATCCGCCAACCCCAACATCGCAAACTACTTATTAAAAATATTAACCCCTAATCCACCATTAACCCACAATGCAAACTACCTTATTAACCCCTAAACCGCCAAAGCCCACAACGCAATAAGCCTATTAAAGTATTAACCCATAAACCGTAAAAAAAGTATAAATTAAAGGGACAGTCTAGTCAACATTAAAATTCTGGTGTAGACTGTCCCTTTAAGTTACAATTACAGAAAATAAAAAAGAATCTAAGATTACAGAAAATAAAAAACAAACAGCTAGATTACGCGTTTTGAGCTCTGTAGGGATTTTAACGACCGCCACAAAAGTGGCGTTATTTCACCTACCTATAGCGCTGCTTTTACAAGTTTTAAAAAAGCAGGCTTGTGCAGGCGATATGGTTGCGTTGAGCTCCATACCGCACTGAAAACAAGCGCTGCTTTGATGCGGAAATAAAAGCTCTGTAATGCAGCCCCATTGATGTATATGGCGAAATAAAAAGTTATGTTTAAACCTAACATAAACCCAGGGTCTAAACACCCCTAATCTGCCGCTCTTAACATCGCCGCCACCTACATACAATTATTAACCCCTAATCTGCCACCCACAACATCGCGGCCCCCTACCCACACTTATTAACCCCTAATCTGCCGCCTCAACATCGCTGCCCCCTACCTACAATTATTAACCCCTAATCTGCCGCCCCCAATGTCATCGCCACTATACTAAAGTTATTAACCCCTAAACCTCTAGCCTCCAACATCACTAACATTAAATAAATATATTAACCCCTAAACCTAACCCTAACGTAACCCTAACCCTAAGCATAATCCTAACCCTAACGTAACCCTAAGCCTAAATCTAACCTTAACCCTAACACCCCCTAACTTAAATATAATTAAAATAAAGCTAAAAAACCCTTACAATTATTACCTAAATAATTCCTATTTAAAAATAAATACATACTTACCTGTAAAATAAAACCTAAGCTAGCTACAATATTATTAATAGTTATATTGTATCTATCTTAGGTTTTAGTTTTATTTCACAGGTAAGTTTGTATTTATTTTAACTAGGTAGACTAGTTAGTAAATAGTTATTAACCATTTACTAACTACCTAGTTAAAATAAATACAGTTACCTGTAAAATAAAACCTAACCTGCCTTACACTAAAAACAAACATTACAATAAAATAAAATAAATTACAAAAAATAAAAAAAATAATTATCAAAAATAAAAACAAATTACTCCTAATCTAACAGCCCTATCAAAATAAAAAAGCCCCCCAAAATAAAAAGAAACCCTAGCCTACAATAAACTACCAATGGCCCTTAAAAGGGCCTTTTTCTGGGCATTGCCCCAAAGATAACAACTCTTATACATTGCAATAAAAAATACAAACAACCCCCCAACACTAAAACTCACCACCCACCCAACCAAACCCCCAAATGAAAACCTAATCTAAATAAATCTAAGCTAACCATTGCCTTGAAAAGTGCATTTGGATGGGCATTGAGCTCTTTTGCGATGCCCTGAAAAGGGCAATCAGCTCTTTTAGGAATTGCCCAAATCCTAAGCTAAAAAAAAAAAACACCCAAAAAACCCTTAAAAACACTAACCCCCAACGATCCACTTACAGTTATCGAAGTCCGGACATCCATCCTCATCCAGCTAGCGAAGTCCTCATCCAAGCGGCAAGAAGTCTTCATCCAGGAGGCCTCTTCAATCTTCATACGGCGAAGTCCTCATCCAAGTGGAAAGAAGTCTTCATCCAGACGGCATCTTCTATCTTCATCCATCCGGAGCAAAGCGGGTCCATCTTCAAGATATCCGGTGCGGAGCATCCTCTTCATACAGTCACCGCTGTAAACTGAAAGTTTCCTGTAAGTGACGTAATCAATGATGGCGTCCCTTGAATCCCTATTGGCTGAAAGATTTCTATCAGCCAATAGAAATTAAAGGTGAAAAAATCCTATTGGCTGATCCAATCAGCCAATAGGATTGAGCTTTCATCCTATTGTCTGATCCAATCAGCCAATAGGATTGAGATCTCATTCTTTTGGCTGTTCCAATCAGCCAATTCGTTTTTATTTTTGATAATTTCATTTTTTATTTTTTGTAATTTAGTGTTTTTTTTTTGTAATTTAGAAAATTGTATTTTAATAATTTATTTTATTTTATTGTAATGTTAGTTTTTAGTGTAAGGCAGGTTAGGTTTTATTTTACAGGTAACTTTGTATTTATTTTAACTAGGTAGTTAGTAAACAGTTAATAACTATTTACTAACGAGTCTACCTAGTTAAAATAAATACAGACTTACCTGTGAAATAAAAATAAAACCTAAAAGATAGATACACTATAACTATTAGTAATATTGTAGCTAGCTTAGGTTTTATTTTACAGGAAAGTAAGTATTTACGGCTAGATTTAGAGTTTGGCGGTAGCCGTCAAAACCAGCGTTAGAGTCTCCTAACGCTGGTTTTGGGCTACCGCTGGTAGTTAGAGTCAGTCAGGAAAGGGTCTAATGCTCACTTTGCAGCCGTGACTTTTCCATACCGCAGATCCCCCTAAGCCATTTGCGTATCCTATCTTTTCAATGGGATCTTTCTAACGCTGGTATTTAGAGTCTTGGCTGAAGTGAGCGTTAGAAATCTAACAACAAAACTCCAGCCGCAGAAAAAAGTCAGTAGTTAAGAGCTTTCTGGGCTAACGCCGGTTTATAAAGCTCTTAACTACTGTGCTCTAAAGTACACTAACACCCATAAACTACCTATGTACCCCTAAACCGAGGTCCCCCCACATCGCCGCCACTCTATTAAAATTTTTTAACCCCTAATCTGCCGCTCCGTACACTGCCGCAACCTACGTTATACCTATGTACCCCTAATCTGCTGCCACTAACACCGCCGACCCCTATATTATATTTATTAACCCCTAATCTGCCACCCCCGCTATCACTGACCCCTGCATATTATTATTAACCCCTAATCTGCCGCTCCGTACACCGCCGCAACCTACGTTATCCCTATGTACCCCTAATCTGCTGCCCCTAACACCGCCGACCCCTATATTATATCTATTAACCCCTAATCTGCCGCCCCCACTATTGCTGACCCCTGCATATTATTATTAACCCCTAATATGCCGCTCCGTACACCGCCGCAACCTATGTTATCCCTATGTACCCCTAATCTGCTGCCCCTAACACCGCCAACCCCTATATTATATTTATTAACCCCTAATCTGCCGCCCCCAACGTCGCCTCCACCTACCTACAATAATTAACCCCTAATCTGCCGACTGGATCTCACCGCTACTCTAATAAATGTATTAACCCCTAAAGCTAAGTCTAACCCTAACACTAACACCCCCCTAAGTTAAATATAATTTAAATCTAACGAAATAAATTAACTCTTATTAAATACATTATTCCTATTTAAATCTAAATACTTACCTGTAAAATAAACCCTAATATAGCTACAATATAAATTATAATTATATTGTAGCTATTTTAGGATTAATATTTATTTTACAGGCAACTTTGTAATTATATTAACTAGGTACAATAGCTATTAAATAGTTAATAACTATTTAATAACTACCTAGTTAAAATAATTACAAAATTACCTGTAAAATAAATCCTAACCTAAGTTACAATTAAACCTAACACTACACTATCAATAAATTAATTAAATACAATACCTACAATTAAATACAATTAAATAAACTAACTAAAGTACAACAAATAAAAAAGAACTAAGTTACAAAAATTAAAAAAATATTTACAAACATTAGAAAAATATTACAACAATTTTAAACTAATTACACCTACTCTAAGCCCCCTAATAAAATAACAAAGCCCCCCAAAATAAAAAATGCCCTACCCTATTCTAAAATTAAAATAGAAAAGCTCTTTTACCTTACCAGCCCTTAAAAGGGCCATTTGCGGGTCATGCCCCAAAGAATTCAGCTTTTTTGCCTGGAAAAAAAACATACAATACCCCCCCAACATTACAACCCACCACCCACATATCTAACCCAAACCCCCCTTAAATAAACCTAACACTAAGCCCTTGAAGATCTTCCTACCTTATCTTCACCACACCGGGTATCAGCGATCCGTCAAGGCTCCGATGTCTTGATCCAAGCCCAAGCGGGGGGCTAAAGACATCCATCCTCCGGCTGAAGTCTTGATCCAAGCGGGCAGAAGAGGACATCCGGACCGGCAAACATCTTCATCCAAACTGCATCCGATCAGCCAATAGAATGCGAGCTCAATCTGATTGGCTGATCGGATCAGCCAATCGGATTGAACTTGAATCTGATTGGCTGATTCCATCAGCCAATCAGAATTTTCCTACCTTAATTCCGATTGGCTGATAGAATCCTATCAGCCAATCGGAATTCGAGGGATGCCATCTTGGATGACGTCCCTTAAAGGAACCTTCATTCGTCGTCTAGTCGTCGGAAGAAGAGGATGGATCCGCAGTGGAGGTCTTGAAGATCAGCCGGTCGTCATCGCATGGAAGAACATAGAAGATGCGGGTTGGATGCAGATGTTTGCCGGTCTGGATGTCCTCTTCTGCCCGCTTGGATCAAGACTTCAGCCAGAGGATGGATGTCTTCAGCCCCCCGCTTGGGCTTGGATCAAGACATCGGAGCCAGGATGGATCGGTGTGATACCCGGTGTGGTGAAGATAAGGTAGGAAGATCTTCAGGGGCTTAGTGTTAGGTTTATTTAAGGGGGGTTTGGGTTAGATTAGGGGTATGTGGGTGGTGGGTTGTAATGTTGGGGGGGGTATTGTATGTTTTTTTTCTCCAGGCAAAAGAGCTGAATTCTTTGGGGCATGCCCCGCAAATGGCCCTTTTAAAGGCTGGTAAGGTAAAAGAGCTTTTCTATTTTAATTTTAGAATAGGGTAGGGCATTTTTTTATTTTGGGGGCTTTTGTTATTTTATTAGGGGGCTTAGAGTAGGTGTAATTAGTTTAAAATTGTTGTTATATTTTTCTAATGTTTGTAAATATTTTTTTATTTTTTGTAACTTAGTTCTTTTTTATTTTTTGTACTTTAGTTAGTTTATTTCATTGTATTTATTTGTAGGTATTTTATTTAATTAATTTATTGATAGTGTAGTGTTAGGTTTAATTGTAGATAATTGTAGGTAGTTTAATTAATTTATTGATAGTGTAGTGTTAGGTTTAATTGTAACTTAGGTTAGGATTTATTTTACAGGTAATTTTGTAATTATTTTAACTAGGTAACTATTAAATAGTTATTAACTATTTAATAGCTATTGTACCTGGTTAAAATAATTACAAAGTTGCCTGTAAAATAAATATTAATCCTAAAATAGCTACAATATAATTATAATTTATATTGTAGCTATATTAGGGTTTATTTTATAGGTAAGTATTTAGCTTTAAAAAGGATTAATTTATTTAATAAGAGTTAATTTATTTCGTTAGATTTAAATTATATTTAACTTAGGGGGGTGTTAGTGTTAGGGTTAGACTTAGCTTTAGGGGTTAATACATTTATTAGAGTAGCGGCGAGCTCCGGTCGGCAGATTAGGGGTTAATAAGTGTAGGTAGGTGGAGGCGACGTTGGGGGCGGCAGATTAGGGGTTAATAAATATAATATAGGGGTCGGCAGTGTTAGGGGCAGCAGATTAGGTGTACATAGGTATAATGTAGGTTGCAGCGGTGTACGGAGCAGCAGATTAGGGGTTGATAAGTATAAGGCTAGGGGTGTTTAGACTCGGGGTACATGTTAGGGTGTTAGGTGCAGACTTAGGAAGTGTTTCCCCATAGGATACAATGGGGCTGCGTTAGGAGCTGAACGCTGCTTTTTTGCAGGTGTTAGGTTTTTAGGGGTTTTTTTCAGCTCAAACAGCCCCATTGTTTCCTATGGGGGAATCGTGCAAGAGCACGTTTTTGAAGTTGGCCGCGTCCGTAAGCACCGCTGGTATCGAGAGTTGAAGTGGCGGTAAATATGCTCTACGCTCCCTTTTTTGGAGCCTAACGCAGCCCTTCTGTGAACTCTAAATACCAGCGGTATTTAAAAGGTGCGGGAGAAAAAAAGCACGCGTAGCTAACGCACCCCTTTGGCCGCAGAACTCTAAATCTAGCCATTAGTTTTTAATAGGAATCATTTAGTTAATAATTGTAGATTTTATTTAGCTCTATTTTAATTATGTTAAATTTGGGTGGTGTTGGGGTAGGGTTAGATTTAGGTTTAGGGTTACGTTAGGGTTAGGTATATGGGATAATATATTTATGTAGAGTTAGTGATGTGGAAGGTCAGAGGTTTAGGGGTTAATAATTTATTATAGTATATTTTGTTGTGGGGGCTTGCGGTTTCGTGGTTAATAGGTCTATTATAGCGGTGTTGTGGGCGGACAGAAGATTAGGGATTAATTATGTTTAAATAGTGTTTGCGGGAGGGAGGCGATTTAGGGGTTAATAGGTTTATTATAGTGGTGACGATGTCGGAGAGCGGCGGAATAGGGTTTAATAAAACATTTTAGTGGCGGTGATATTCGTAGCGGCAGATTATGGGTTAATAATTTTATTTTAGTGTTAGCGATGCGGGAGGGCCTCGGTTTATGGGTTAATAGGTAGTTTATGGGTGTTAGTTTACTTTTTAACACTTTAGTTATGAGTTTTATGGTACAGCTTTGTAACGTAAAACTCATAGCTACTGACTTTAGATGGCGGTACGGATCTTGTAGTTATAGAGTGTACCGCTCACTTTTTGGCCTCCCAGGCAAACTCGTAATACTGGCGCTATGGGAGTCCCATTGAAAAAGGACTTTTTTAAAAGTGCGGTACTGACATTGCGTGATGGCCTAAAAGGTGTGCGGTACACCTATACCTACAAGACTTGCAATAGCAGCGTTAGGAAAAAGCAGCGTTATGGGCCATAACACTGCTTTTTCACTTATAACGCCAAACTTGTAAGCTGAAAATTATAAAATTTTAAAAATTATACCTAATCCCTATGAAAATTAAAAAGCCCCCCCAAATAAAAACACCCCCTAATCTAAGAATAAACTACCAGTAGCCCATAAAAGCTCTTTTACATTCAAAATACACAAAGTCCCCCCTAACAGTAAAACCCCCCACCCACCAAACCCCCCAAAATAAAAAACCTAATATTAAAAAACCTAAACTACCCATTGCCCTGAAAAGGGTATTTAGCTCTTTTACAAAATGCCCACCCTAATCTAAATAAACCCCCCCAAATTAAAAAAAAAAAATCTAAGTCTAACCCCCAGGTTGGTACTCACTGTTCCTGAAGTCCGGCGGAGAAGGTCCTGTCCTATGCGGTGAAGTCTTCTTCCAAGCGGCGACCTCTTCTTTCTTCTTCCAGGAACATACGGCACGGAACGGAGGGCGGAGCTGAAGACCGATGACCGTCTGAGCTGAAGACCGGCGACCCTGGAACTGAAGACCGGCGATCCAGGAACTGAAGACCACGACCCTTGAACTGAAGACCGGCGACCGCGGAGCCATGGAGCATGGAGGATCCTCTTCATACGATCGCCGTCGTACACTGGATAGTGAATTCAAGGTACGCGATTAAAAATGGCGTCCCTGGAATTCCAATTGTCTGATTTGATTCTTCAAATTCAAATCAGCCAATAGGATGAGAGCAACTCAAATCCTATTGGCTGTTCAAATCAGCCAATAGGGTGAGAGCTACTGAAATTATATTGGCTATTCAAATCAGCCAATAAAATTTAAGTAGCTCTTATCCTTAGATTTTTTTATTTTCTGTAATTGTAGTCTACACCAGAATTTTAATTTTGACTAGACTGTCCCTTCAATTTATACTTTTTTTTTTAACTAGTGTTAGTTTTTTTTATTTTAATAGTAACTTTAGTATTTTGTAATTTAAGTAATTTGGGTTCATTTAGGGGGTGTTAGGTTAGGGGGCTTAGTAATTTAATTATTTATTTGCGTTGTGGGCTTTGGCGGTTTAGGGGTTAATACTTTGATAGGTTTATTGCGTTGTGGGCTTTGGCGGTTTAGGGGTTAATACTTTAATAGGTTTATTGAGTTGTGGGCTTTGGCAGTTTAGGGGTTGATACTAAAATAGGTAGTTTGGTTGTGGGTTAATGGCGGATTAGGGATTAATAGTTTTATTAGGTAGTTTGCGAAGTTGGGGTTGGCAGATATAGGGGTTAATACTTTATTTTAGTTGCAGTGTGGGTTTGATGGCGGATATAGGGTTTAAAACACTTTATTAGTTATTTCAGTGGGGGATTGCGGTTGACAGGTAGATAGATATTGCGCATGCGCAAGGTATTAGTTTCAGGAGTTACGGTGCTCCCATACTCAGTGCAAGGCCTGCTGCAGCTGCCTTTGTGTGGCGAGGTGAAAATGGAGTAAGATTTCTCCATTGTTGCCACGTAAATCTTTGCACTGAATATAGGATACCGATTTGCAGCGCAGTCCCATGTTAGCTTATGGGAAGAAAAAATGCGGACGACGGGTGAAATACACGTGCCGCATTTATATGCGGCGCTGTATATTGGATACCAAAACCGCGCAAAAAAAGGAGTCGCTGCCTTTTGCGGGCGATGCTGCATATGTAATGGGCCCCCCAGTTGGTAGTTACTGAGTATGTCATAATTTATATTTTTAAATATTCAAACCACTGCTTTTTTTTTTTTTTAAATCTATCTGTATGCCAAGTTTCAAAAAGATTAGAGCGAAGGTTGTTACTGTAGATTAGGCTCATCAGTACTATTAATAGTCATGGATAGTGCACACAAAATTTCTAAGAAATTTGATTATGCAACCCAAAGTCTGGTGATGCTTTACATGTATGTACTGTAAGTTTAAAGGTGTCTATTATACTACTTCCAATGAAAATATATACTGTTTATTTGAAACAATTAACTGAGGTAAATATTACATTCAATAAACATTACAACTACCTTTAGATATATATTCTTTATTTACAAAAACTGCATTAGAATGTTTTCTATGAATATTTTGGACTTTATTAATATCAGGTGAACAAGGTTCCCTGCTAGTTAACCTGTCCACTCCATGATCACAGCGAGTGGGCAGCAGTGTGCATTGCACAATCAGCTGCTTGTGAAAAGAAGCCCGGGGTGATTTTAAACTGCCATCACAGAGGTGGTGAAGAGGTTAACAAACAACGGTCTTAAAGGGACATTAAACCCAAAACTTTTCTTTCATGATTTAGATAGATCACACAATTTAAAAAAAACTTTCCAATTTACTTCTATTATCTAATTTACTTCATTCTCTTTATATCCTTTGTTAAAATGCACTACTGGGAGTTAGCTGAAAGTCATTGACAAAAGGTATTTGTAAGAAGCCACTAATCAGCAACTTCTGAGCCTATTTAGGTATACTGTTCAACAAAGGATACAAAGAGAACAAAACAAATTAATTAGATAGTAGAGATAAATTGGAAAGTTATTTAAAATGGTATGCTCTGTCAGAATCCTGAAAGAAAAAAAATTGGGTTTCATGTCCCTTTAACTATCAGCTGCAGGTCTGCACCAAAAGAGCCCTAAAGCTGCATTCAAGACTTGGTAAATGGGGCCCTTTGCATTTGAAATCAATTTGCATAAAAAGATGATGATTTACTGGAATATTTTTATATTTTAAACTGTTAGAAAACTACATTTTTGCGCAGATATTACATACGTTTTCACTTTCTGTCGCTTCTTTTAGCGCTGTATTTGCTTCATTTTGTGCTTTTGCTGCTTGGTTCCTGTTCTGTAGCATCTTATTCTGCAGTTCTTCAACTTTTGACTCTAACTGTGAAATGCGATTTTTAATGGCTTCCATTTTGTCATCGATCATATCTGCCTTGGATGAGACCTGTACAATGAAAATTCATATCAACAAAAATCAATGTTCCTCTTCTTTCATTAACCCAAATTACTTTTCTGCTAGTTTCTCTAACGGTAGTGACAAAAGCCACCTATACAGGTCCATATCAGAAAAAATAAATATTATGGGGTAAATTTACTATAATCTCTAACTGCCGACAGCAATGCCACCCCCTGCTAAATGGTGGCCAATCAGAGGCTAGCAGGGGCTGTCAATCATTCCGATCGTATCGTATCAGGATGATTTCAATCTGCCCCCTAAAAGGTGGTGGACAGGTTAAGGTACAGCGGTCTTATGACCACTGCTTCTTAACTTCCGTTTCAGGCAAGTTGATTCTTACCACATTTCTTCCTTAGTTCATTTTGTCTCTTATACACAATATGTTTTTTTCCCCCCCCATTCTTGAAGCTCTCTTTTTAACAAATACAATGGATCCCATATACAAAATTGCTAACTCGTTCACATTTCTAAAAGAAAATCTTCCCGCTATTGCTTGCATTTTGTGGAAGTGGCCCAGAAAACCAAAATTATAAAAAAAATGTGAAATCTTATTGCATCTAAATTGACACAAATACCAACAAATCATTGATAATATTGAAACATTCCTTAGCTAATAACAAGCTACTTGAAAGGTGCCAGTAATGTCACTGATGTGGTAAATATGAGGCAACACAAAGTGTATAAAAAGAAACTCTATGGTGATTTTAACATTAGATGGCCAGTGAACGAACAAGTGATGGCATTACAAATGTGTCATTTTATCTCTTAAAGGGACAGTCTACACCAGAATTGTTATTGTTTTAAAAGATAGATAATCCCTTTATTACCCATTCCCTAGTTTTGCATATTCAACACTGTTATATTAATACACTTTTTACCTCTGTGATTACCTTGTATCTAAGCATCTGCAGACTGCCCCCTTAATTGCATGAGCACAATGTTATCTATAGCAGGGTTTTTCAACCAGTGTGCCGCGGCACACTAGTGTGCCGTGAGAGATCCTCAGGTGTGCCGCGGCAGACTGACAACAGTGTGACATATTTTTTAAATTTTGCTTGTTTTTTATTCTGGGCCGTTTTTTTATTTTGAGTGAGATGATGACTGAGGGTAATTGTGCCGAGGCAGCTCGCTTCCCCGACCCGTGGTCACACTTGGAAGGAACCCCCACCCACCACAACACGTGTCTAGTGCCGAATCTACACACCGCAACCCTTCATACCCCATGCATGCTGGTGCAGCTTTGCTCCTCCTCCAGAACAGTTTCAGCCAGCGGGGGTGTCCTTCTTTCAAATTTTGAAATATTGGGAGGTATGTGACAGGCTCATCAGGCATCAATTACAACCATGACATATTGACATTCATTCACAGACAATCATTGTTTGTTAATGAATGTCAATATGTCATGTATAGTTGGTAGGAAGCATGGCATGACAGCACAGTACAATGTGTGTGTGTGTTTGTATGTATATATATATATATATATATATATATATATATATACTGTATATATGCTGTATTAGGCTACAATGTGTGACTTTGTAAAATTTTGGGATGGTGGTGTGCCGCAGGAATTTTTTATGCAAAAAAGTGTGCCACGGCAAAAAAAAGGTTGAAAATCACTGATCTATATGACACACATGGACTAACACCCTCTAGTAGGCTACTGTGCCCATTTTCAGTATTTGCGGCATCTGGTGTGGTGCAGTGGATAAGCTTTGCAAATCAGCTGTTTTAACCAAAAAGCCAAAGTGACTGCAGAAGCCTTTTGATCCTTAGGTTGTCCTGAAAAATGAATAAAAAAAAGATGAAGACTGCCTAAAATTTTTGGTTGTCTGAAGATAAAACTTCAAGGCTCTAACCACATCAAAATTGTGTAAGAGACGTCGTTCATTAGAATTCTAAGAAGAAAGACACAAGAAGGGTACCACAATCACCTGATTAATATTCATAGAAGAAACAACCTTCGGTAAAAAATCATAGGGAGTTCTCAACACAGCCTTGTCATGATGGAACACTAGATAAGGAAATTCACAAGATAAAGAGGAAAACTCTGACACCTGTCTTGCAGATAAAATGGTCAAAAGAAACAAGGTCTTCCAAGACAAGAGTTGAATATCCACACTGTGCATAGGTTCAATAGGATGATTTTGTAACCAGAACCAGAATCAAATTCCATAGAGGAGATGCTGCTCTAATCACTAGCCTAATTCTGACCAGTGCTTGAACAAAAGTTTGAATATCTGGAAACTTCTTATGGTACAAAACGGAAAGAGCTGAGATTTGACCCTTCAAGGAACTAGCAAATAAACCCTTATCTAACTTATTCTGAAGGGATTGTAAAATACTTGGAATCTGTAAGGAATCCCACCAGAAACCCTGGGATTCACACTGAGATAGAAATTGTAATAGGCTTTTCTGGTTACAGGTTTCCTAGCTTGAATAAACATGTTCACAACAGAATCTAAAAAAATGTGTCTCCATGCCATCAAGTTAAGAGACTTTAAATCTGTATGAACAAATGGGCCTTGAGTAAGTAGGTTGCAATGTAATGGAAGCTTCCATGGATGAGAAGTGGACATCTTGACTAGATCCGCATTATAAGTCCTGCATGGCCAAGCTAGGGCAATTAGAATAACAGGGAAAAACTTATGTTTCATTGAGCTATAACTTCTTGAAGAAGAATCAGAGCAGGATACATATAAATCAGATGATAAGATCAAGGGACCACCAACACATCTATGAGAGCCACCCATGGATCCCAGCATCTGAAATAATATCTCAGGAGTTTGTGATTCAGTCGAGATGCTATCATCTCTATCTCTGGTCTCCCCCAAAGAACCAGAAATTGATTGAAAATTCTTGGTAGAGAGACCATTCCATGGAATTAAAGGATTGAAGACTGAGAAAAACTGCCTCCCAATTGTTGACTCCCGGAATGTAGATAGTTGAAATCAGACATTGATTGTGTACTGCACATAGCAGAATGCGAGAGCCTTCCTTCATCACTAAAGAACTCTTGGTTCTCTTTTCATGATTTAGAGATGCCACTGCCATGACATTGTCCTTGAACCTCAAATAAGTCTCATACTTAAAAAGTGGCCAGCTCTGGAGAGCCCAAAAATTCTAACACATATATTGGCAACCTTGCGTCCTGAGATGACCAAACTCTGCACCTTCAGGTACCCCTAGACCGATCCCCAGCCTAAGAGGCTTGCCTCCGTAGTGATAACTTCCCAAGAAGGCCTTAAAAAAGAACTTTCTAGAATTATAGACCTTTGAGATATCCACCAAGACGAGATTGTCTGATTTGTAATCTGGACAGACTGACTGAGACAATTTAGAATAATCTCCATTCCAATAACAGAGAATACAGAGTTGAAGAGGATGCAAGTAAAATCTTGTGAATGGAGTGGCGTCTGAAGTGGCAACCATCAGACCTATCACTTCCATGCACTGTGCAATTGACTCTGAAAGGGAAAGATGCCAGAATCTTTCACCACTCTCAGAAATGTCACCCTTGTGTCTGGGGACAGAGAGCTCTTTTCAAGATTTATGTTCCCCCCCGATCCCTTAAGAGCTGGATAACCGCCTCTGTATGCTGAGAGGACAGGGAGAAAGAAGGAGCTTGAACTAGTATGTCATTCAAATAAGGAGCAACTGAGATCCCTTTCACTCTTATCACTGACAATAGGGCTCCCAAAACCTTTCACATGGTCTTGCCTTGTTCTTATCCTGGGACAAGAAAATCTCCCTTGCCGCCACTGACTGTGGTGATAATAGAATTCAGATCATGGCTGACCAAAGACTTTCCTTTAAATGATAGGGATAATAGTCTATGCTTTGAAACTGTATCAGCTGACCAAGTCTTTAACCACTAATAAAGGAATTTGCCACCTTTATCACCCTCAAGCTATCCTGTACTTCTTCTAAAGAAGTTTCCTATGTAACTTGTTCAGAAAGAGAATTGCACTACAAGGTGACCACACCAGTCACACAGTCAATGTTAACCACTGGTTTGAAGAGAAAACTTGCTTGTAAAAATGCCTTCCTGAGATAAGCCTCCAATTTTCTATCCATTGGTTCCTTAAAAGAAGGAATATTGGTACTTCTAGCCAAAGTAGATATGATCTTATCTACCTTTGGAATAGATTCCCAACCTCAGAATGAGATGTAGGAACAGGAAACTTTTTTTAAATTTTGTTGATGGAACAAATGGAATACCAAGCTTTTCCCACTCCTTAGAAATAACCTGGCAAAAAATAGCTTCAGAAACAGGAAAAATCTTCTTTAGGTTTAGTGATTGGTTTCAACATTTCACCATTTAAGTTTCAGTCGAAGATGATTCTTGCACTCCCAACATTACTGATGAAGTAGAGACTGTAGATGTTCTAGTTAAAACACAAAGGGAGATGTGTCTGATGTCTTGCTCCACAGCAGAATCCTGATCCTCTGACAGAAGCTCTCCCTCAGAATATGAATCTAAATCAGTTGATTCAGACTTCTTAGAAAGTTGGAGGATTTTCTTTCTCTTAGAAGGACCAGCAGTCTGGTCATCATCAACTGCAGAAACTGAGCTCCCTGGTAACAGATGCTTATGCTTACTCTGAGATGGCATCAACCCCAACGCTTCTTTATTCTGAGAGTGAAGATGTTTAAACTCATGTGGAAAATTCCTCCACTGGAGGGTGGCAAATCCCCTGGAAGGGGAAAGCATGTAACACAGGTTGTAAGTTTTTAATCCCCTTTACATAGCTGCAGCAGAGTTGCGCTGGGGACACACCTAAACAATTTTTCACAGTAAGCACTCGACCTTTGGAGAAATAGCTGCATATCCTTCTTCTGAAGGAGTAGTCTGAGTAAGTGTAGTGAGGACAGTTCTGGATTGCTCCATAGCACTTCAGGTAGCAAAAAACAGGAAATTAAATTGCTAATAACAAGTGTTGCACATAGTATCTAAAGAGTTAAACAATATTATCTATTAAATGCCATGCATATTAATAGATACCGCAGTTAAGTAAAAGCTGTTACCATAAGCATATACTATTCTAAAATGGCAAACAAATATAAATAAGAATAAAACAAAACCTCTCTGCTAGGAGAACTAGCCTAATCCCCACAGAAAAACTCCAGATGTAAAAGCATTTTACCCCCTGTGATGGAGACCTCACTGAAGTCAAAGAGTGCGATAACATTCAGAGATTGAGTAGGACCGCTCCTATCCTGATCTGTAGCTGTTCTGTAGTGGTCAATGCTATGCTGACATAGAGAAGGATAAAGCGGGAACACAAGTATAAGCGTGCGAAAAACAGTTAACCCCGCCACCTCCAGAGTGCTGTTAGGATGTACTGCATATCTCTTGACAGAAGACTAAGTGTTGATAAAGCTTTCTTAACAGATACATATACATTGTTATAGTGTTCTATATGAGACTGTCAAACTGTCCTAGCCGTTCAGAAAACAAATAAATCTGAGTCCTCTTAGTAACACACTCCCTAAATAAACACTTCAGCCCCCTACGCTAAATATATATAATAGTACAATGTCCATACAAATAGTACAGTGCCCTAATTAAGAGTGCCCCACAATCATAAGTACACACTAGCCAAAACCTGTGGGCTGTGAATGAGCAATTATATACTTACCTCTGTATAGACTCACCTACTGAACTTACCTGTGACGAGTAGAAGAGCCCCATCCTAGCTAGATGACAGTAACTCAGGGTACTGGTCAGGAAGTACCCCGATGGAGCCAACAGTAGGAGACAAAAGACCAGTCGCAGTGACCGCAGTGGCCAGCTAGTAAAAACTCCTGCAGAGAATAGGGCAGAGGGATGTATAGCTATGGTACTCTGCCCTATTCTCGGTCCTCTGAGGGGTAAGACAGGCCTCACAGCAGTTTGAGCACCCTTTTCAGTAAAGTATTTGTAGTAATGCACCATCCACCTGTTCTCCTATGAAGGCAAAAATTAAGACTAAGGTGAATCAGGAAGTTCGAGGGATTAAAGCTCTTGACGTGTTGGGTAATTTTTGTCTGCCTCCTAGTGGAGGGAGCTTAATCCCAAATGTTATAGCTCGTGGACTCTCACCACCTTATGAAAGAAACATTTAAATATCCTTTTTTAATGAAATACAGTGTACAATTACATTTTTTACTTTTACAAAAACACACACACACACAAAAAAAACTTTTCAAGGAATATTTTTTGTTGGCCTTATGGTATATAATCATTATGAAACAGTAAAGTATGTGTTCACTGCTCTAAGCATTAAATGTGTAGTATATAGTGGATTTTAGCAATTTGAATTAAATAGTTGATGTATTTTGCTAATTTTTTTTATACATAATTGAACATTTATATTACAATTCTGAAGAGTTTCATATTCCATCTGAAAATTCTGCTGCAGTAATGCTATCTGTCTCACCCCCCCCCCCCCACATAAACAAGCACTACACACACACAAACAAACAATACACACACACACACACACATAAACAAACACTACACACACACATAAACAAACACTACACACACACAAACAAACAATACACACACACACACACACACACAGACACACATTTTTGTTAACATTTTTACAGCTACCTGTTTAAGCTTATTTCTGATATCTTGGATATCCTTATTTATGCTTTTAAGGACAGAGGTTGTTGTTTTCTGGGAGTTTGTCGCCTTTTTCAAATTATTTCGTATCTCATCACCATTTGAAAGTTTTTCAACTGCTTTCCTAGAATAAAAATTCACAGCATAAATTTCCTATATTACTTTTTTTTTTATTAGTTTATCATTCTAAATATTGGGCAAATATGCAATAAATCAAGTGGGTCTTTTTTCAAAACTTGGAAAAGACCCAGATAAGGGCTGAAACATGTTGACGGATGGTATTGCGCTCAAGCTATTGACTTACTTTTATTTGATAAGCTTCTTTTTGGAATTTAGATATTTCTTATGTGTACAATATTGCACTAACTTTAGATTTCATTTTTAGGTCACAACTACACAAGGACTTGTTATACATGTTATTGAAGTATATCTGTTGGATTTATTCAGAATAATAACTGGGGAACCATCATACTGGATTCAAAATTCCAAAGCAAAATATCTAAACAACTCAATTTTTAAATGGTAGTATGCTTTTCAAGTACAGTTAGATATACAGACATGAGCCTGATCATTTTTGAAGTTAATTTTACAGAATAGCGGTAATAACAGTAGTTTCCATTGAAGTGTAGGTATACTTTTCTTGTTATCAACTAAAAATATCATATTATAACCCAGAATAAGAAAGGAAGTTGAGTTGCAGTTGTATTTAACAGTATAAAAAAATTATATATTTATATGTCCTGTATATCTATCTGTCTATCTGACCATCTGTCTACAGTATCTATCATCTATCTATCTATCTATCTATCTATCTATCTATCTATCTATCTATCTATCTATCTATCTATCTATCTATCTATCTGTCTGTCTGTCTGTCTGTCTGTCTGTCTGTCTGTCTGTCTGTCTGTCTGTCTGTCTGTCTGTCTGTCTGTCTGTCTGTCTGTCTGTCTGTCTGTCTGTCTGTCTGTCTATCTATCTATCTATCTATCTATCTATCATATGTTTATCTCTATCTATTCATCTATCTATCCATCTATATATCATCCACCTGTCTGTCTGTCTGTCTGTCCGTCTGTCCATCTGTCCATCTGTCGGCCTGTCTGAAATACTTACTTGGCTTCTTTTGCTTGCACTGCAAGACGCTTAGCTTCTTCGAGTTGTTTTTGGAGATTGTCTTTATTTTTTTTGTAATCATCACTTAAATTCTTGATCTTTTTCAACATGTCGATTAAGTCATAAGGAGCAGTTGGCAGCTGAATAGCAAGAATATGATTCACAATTGTGTCTATTTCTTCAGCAGATACGAAGGGATCTAAAGAGACGGATCATTTAAAGTTACATTATATAGAAATGCAATATGTCAGAAGCTATTTTTAAAATGATGGATTTCTGCTTTGGGTTTATTTACATATCATTATTCACACCACTATCTAAAAAGTATAAAAACATGCAGTATTAGTACTGGAAACAATACAGCACAGTTTTATATAGTGATGTTGTCACCTAGTTTCGCTGGTAATATAAAACTTTTGTGTAAATTATATTTGTCTTTGTTTATCTGTCTTGGTAAAGTTTCATGTTTTGAAACTTGTGCAAGACTCTGGAATAGGTTACATTTTTTGTTGCAAAATAAACTTAAAGGGATAATATAGTGTAAGATTTTCATTCTCTAATTTGTTTGACTATGTAATTTTAACACTAGCGACCCTGCATTGCTGTGTGTTTTGTTTAACCCTTGTGAAGGTGAAATACTAATAAGCCAATCAGCAGTGTCATTCTCACCACCCAGCTGTGCGACTGCCGCTGATGATTGTCTCAGAGGATGTACAGTCATGGCCAAAAATATTGGCACACCTGCATTTCTGTCAGATAATGGACCACTTTACCCAGAAAATTGTTGCAATTACAAATGTTTAGGCATTCTCATGTTTACTTCTTTTGTTTGTATTGGTATGACACAAAAAAGTAGAGAAAAAAAGCTAAATCTGACACATTCCTCGCCAGGGGTGTCAATATTTTTGGGCATGCCTGTATGTTTGCCTGTTTGGGTCTAGCAGTTCTCAGTGGCTCCATAGCGCTACTTTAACTATATGTTTAACCCTTTTTGTTGGTTAAACACATAACATTGCAGGGTCACAAGTGCTAATATTAATGAATCAGAGTGTGTCATTTTAGCATTATAATGTCCCTTTAACCCCTTAATGACCGACGATGTACGCCGTACGTCCTCACAAAAGATACCCTTAGCGACTGAGGACGTATGGCGTACGTTGTTGGTCTTGGAAAGCAGTGGAAGCGAGTGCATGGGGGAGGGTGGGAAGAAAAAATGTTTGGCAAAAGTGGGAGAGAGGGGGAGGGAAGTGCAATAAAAACGGATCTGGGAGGTTAGTCTTTGGGGGGGAAGCTAAACTACAGATTTTTTTTTTTTTTAAAAACTCATTTTTTTGTAAACTGGGTACTGGCAGACAGCTGCCAGTACCGAAGATGGCTCCCAATAAGGTAGAAGGGGAGGGTTAGAGAGCTGTTTGGGGGGGGGGGATCAGGGAGGTTGGGGGCTAAGGAGGATCCTTCACAGCAGCATATGTAAATATGCTAAAAAAAAACCTACCTTTTATTTTAGTACTGGCAGACTTTCTGCCAGTACTTAAGATGGCGGGGACATTTGTGGGGGTGGGGGGGAAGAGAGCTGTTTGGGAGGGATCAGGGGGTCTGATGTCTCAGGTGGGAGGCTGATCTCTACATTAAAGCTAAAATTAGCCCTGCAAGTTCCCTACAAGCAACGTAATTAACCCCTGCACTGCTAGACATAATACACCTGTGATGTGCAGCGGCATTTAGCGGCCTTCTAATTACCAAAAAGCAACGCCAAAGCCATATATGTCTGCTATTTCTGAACAAAGGGGATCCCAGAGAAGCATTTACAACAATTTGTGCCATAATTGCACAAGCTGTTTGTAAATAATTTCAGTGAGAAACCTAAATTTGTGAAAAATGTAACGTTTTTTTTTATTTGATCGCATTTGGTGGTGAAATGGTGGCATGAAATATACCAAAATGGGCCTAAATCAATACTTGGGTTGTCTATTACAGTACACTAAAGCTAAAAATGCCATAATTGCACAAGTTGTTTGTAAATAATTTCAGTGAGAAACCTAAAGTTTGTGAAAAAATTTGTGAAAAAGTGAAGATTTTTTTTGTATTTGATCGCATTTGGCAGTGAAATGGTGGCATGAAATATACCAAAATGGGCCTAGATCAATACTTTGGGATGTCTTCTAAAAAAAAAAAAGTATATACATGTAAAGGGATATTCAGGGATTCATGAAAGATATCAGTGTTCCAATGTAACTAGCGCTAATTTTGAAAAAAAAAAAAAAAATGGTTTGGAAATAGCAAAGTGCTACTTGTATTTATTGCCGTATAACTTGCAAAAAAAGCAAAGAACATGTAAACATTGGGTATTTCTAAACTCAGGACAAAATTTAGAAACTATTTAGCATGGGTGTGTTTGGTGGTTGTAGATGTGTAACAGATTTTGGGGGTCAAAGTTAGAAAAAGTGTTTTTTTTTTTATTTTTTCCTCATATTTTATAATTTTTTAAAGTAAATTATAAGATATGATGAAAATAATGGTATCTTTAGAAAGTCCATATAATGAAAAACGGTATATAATATGTGTGGGTACAGTAAATAAGTAAGAGGAAAATTACAGCTAAACACAAACACTGCAGAAATGTAAAAATAGCCTTGATCCCAAATGGACAGAAAATGGAAAAGTGCTGTGGTCATTAAGGGGTTAAATGAGTGGTTAAAAACAAAATCAAAGCAGTTAATGAGGCTTACCTACTACCTCTGGCTTCATAGTTATTCTTCCTCCCAGTATATCCTTCCTTGGGCAGAAGTACACTGGTATGCTTTCTATAAATAAACAGGCGGTGTAACAATTAATGATGGCAGAATAATTAATATTATATAATATAAGCAAAATGATCAAGGAGCATGTAAGAAACTGTTGTCATAGCTTTGACACACAATGATTTCGTATTTCTCTACATTGTAGAATAGTGATAATTAGTTCAATAATATTTATGCAAACATTACTCCACCATAACATTTTTAGCAACACATTTATTTTTTATTTAATTTTAAATCTTCTCCAATTCATCACATTTTTTTTAGACAAAAACACTATACAAGTTTAGGTGTTTTTTTTTTTAACTATTTAAAGGGACAGTCAACACCAGGGGGGTCTAAAGCAGCGGATGCTTCTTCTGACCCTCTCGGAACTGAAGCGGAAGGTGGCCGACAGCAATCAGCCTGATCAAATACGATCGGGTTGATTGACACCCCCTGCTAGTGGCCGCAAATCTGCAGGGGGGCGGTATTGCACCAGCAGTTTACCAGAACTGCTGGAGGAATGATAAATCCCTTAACCCTTTCGTGACAGGGTTAAAGTGCCTACATCGGAACAACTGTTCCGATGTAGACAAATTGAAACTACGCGATCGTGCATACGATCGCGAGATTTCAATTATTGGATCGCATCTGGGGGGCGTCCCTACAATCCTAGGAACGCCCTCCAGACCGCGATTAAATCCCTGAAGCACAGAAGGCTTCAGGACAGCCGTTAGTTATGACGTTCCATTCCGTCATAACGGCTTTAAAGCCCAGTCTAATTATGACGGAATGGAACGGCATAACGGCTTTAAAAGGTTAATTACCCGTTCCTTAGTTTTGCATAACAAACACAGTAATAATAATACACGTTTTACCTCTGTAATTACCTTGTATCTAAGCCTCTACAGACTGCCTCCTTATTTCAGTTCTTTTGACAGACTTGCATTTTAGCCCATCAGAGCTCACTCCTCGGTAAATTCACGCACATGAGCTCAATGTTATCTATATGAAACACATGAACTAACGCCCTCTAGTGGTGAAAAACTGTCAAATGCAGAGGCGGCCTTCAAGGTCTAAGAAATTAGCATATTAACCTCCTAGGTTTAGGTTTCAACTAAGGATACCAAGAGAACAAAGCAAAATTGGTGATAAAAAGAAATTAGAAAGTTGTTTAAAATTACATGCCCTATTTCAATCATGAAAGGTTTTTTGTGGACTTGACTGTCCCTTTAACAAGAGTTTCAATGGGTTTATCCAGACTTTTACAGCTATTTTATAATTTATTTAACCATAAATATACAATTGTGATACATGTGTAGTTAACAATTTTAAACGAATGTTTTAAATTTGAAAAGACTGCAACCATAAAATAACATTCAATAGTTTAAAAGTGGGATTTTAACTAAATATTAATTTTTTTTATTAAACCAGGAAACAATAAAGTGTATTAAGATGTTAACAAGCCATGCACAAAAACTTTGAAGTGACAGTAAAGTAAGGTTGCCACCCAGCCAGTATTTTAACAACATAACCGGTATTTTATAAACATGACCAGTATTTTTAAGTTTCAGGTTCATGTTGAAAATAAAGAAAAAAATATAGAAATGATAAAACTTATCCTAAGTTTGTTGGAATCTATAAACAAATGAGCATTTAAAACCTAGCAACTTTAGTTTGAGTAATGCTGTATAATTATTTATGCACATTTATGCTAATTAGTCAAAATTGAACTTTCAGGTTTTAGATGAAAAGGGTCATATACAGTATGTGAAGCCACCAATTACCATACAGCTCTCAGCCGTGCATTGCTGTTCTTGGGCTTACCTAGTAATGTTCTTTAATAATGGACACCAAAAGAATTAAGCACATTTGATAAAAAAAGTTATATTAATGTTTGATTGGATTGTGTGCATGCAAAGTATAAAGGGTATTATTTAACTATGAGGGCATTTGGAAATCTAGCACATGTCAGTTATCACTGGATTAGAACATTTTCTATTCTGAGAACCCTGTAAACAGCATTGCATGGGAAGCTAGTTATGCATAATGAAACAACTTTGCAATATATTTTTAATTATTTATTTTGTCCCCTTTTCATTTAATTTAGCTCAGAAAGTTGAACAAATTTCTTATTTTCAGAATTGTATATGCATCTGCTGACTTCTCAATGCTAATACTGATAAATAGCTGTCCCTTATTGGGTTTATCAGATAACAACTACAAAACAATGCATTTTATACTAACTTTATAACAGTGGCTACAATTGTTGTCTGAGAACTAAAGCCCAGATTAGCTCCTCCAAATAAAGCAAATGGTTAGTAGAGTTCGGCTACTGAAAAATAATTGCAGTAAGAAGGATGTTAATTAGTTTTAAAAACATGATATATTAGTCTATAGCAACACAGCAGAAATGTCTTGTAATTACAAGGTGTTTACTATCTCTTTAAAATAAGGTCACCTTTTTATTAAAATTACATTGTTTTAATTAAATTAAATTAATTACTTTGCTTCCGGGAATTTCTAGGAAAAACTTGGTCAAAGTACTGAAGAATTTTTAGCATTTTTGTTATCATTCAGTTTAAACGATATTATAGTCTGCCAATAACAAATAACCCTGTAACTTGCTCCAGAGTGTTGGACGTAGGTACTATGTCAACACAGTATGCTGGAAAAAA
Organism: Bombina bombina; assembly: GCF_027579735.1. NCBI lineage: Eukaryota > Metazoa > Chordata > Amphibia > Anura > Bombinatoridae > Bombina > Bombina bombina. The sequence goes on from NC_069504.1 coordinate 118,597,466, forward strand.
ATATTGCTTAACATAATACCTATGTCCATTTGGCTTAAGGGGTTAATACATGCATAATATCATACCCTAGTATATATCAGACCTCATCTCTATATACTCTCCTAGCTGTCTCCGTTGCTCCTCTTCTGACCTACACCTATCTCTCGATCCAACCTCCTCATCCAACTACCACCCTATTTCCCTACTCCCTTTTGCCTCAAAGCTTCTTGAAAAGCTAGTACATGCACGCCTATCCCATTTCCTTATATTACACTCCCTCCTTGACCCACTGCAATCTAGATTTTGCCCCCATCATTTCACAGAGACAGCAATAGTTAAGGTTACTAACGACCTACTTACAGCAAAATCCAAAGGCCACTTCTCTCTGCTTATCCTCCTTGATCTCTCTGCAGCATTTGATACTATTTGCTCCAAACCCTCCAATCCTTTGGCATTTGTGACACAGCCCTCTCGTGGTTCTCTTAATACCTGTCTAACCGTACCTTTAGTGTAGCCTTCTCTGTTACCACTTTCTGCTGGGGTACCGCAAGGCTCTGTCCTTGGTCCCCTTCTCTTCTCAATCTACATGTCATCATTAGGTTCCCTAATAAAGTCCCAGAGGTTTCAATATAATTTGTATGCCGACGGCACTCAAATCTACATCTCTGCTCCAGACCTATCTCCTTCCTTGCTAACCCGTGTCACTGTCTTTCTCACATCTCTTCCTGGATGTCCTCTCACTACCTTAAGCTACATCTCTCCAAAACGGAGCTCCTTATTTTCCCCCTTCTTCTAAAATCTCCACCCCCCATCTCTCTATAACTGTCGACAACTCCATCATTACCCCTACCCCGCATGCCTGATGTCTTGGGGTCACACTTGACTCAGATCTTTCTTTCACTCCTCACATTCAGGCCTTGGTTATATCCTGCCGCTTCCACCTTAAAAACATCTCTAAAAATAGAAATGTCCTTACACAAGACACAACTATAATGAATGCCTCTGCCAGGCTCATCTTCCTTACATGTCGCTCTTTATCTGCTGCACCTCTCTGCCAATCCTTTCAATGGCATCCTCTTGCCCCTAGGATTAAACACAAAATTCTGACTCTGACATATAAAGCCCTCAACTGCACTGCTCCCCTCTATATCTCTGACCTTGTCTCCAGATACTTTCCCTCCCATCCCCTTCACTCCGCCCACAACCTCCTGCTCTCCTCCTCTCTTGTTACCTCATCACATTCCCATTTACAGGACTTCTCCAGACTGACTCCCATCTTGTGGAACCCTCTGCCTCACTCCACAAGACTCTCCCCTAGTTTTGAAAGCTTCAGGCACTCCCTAAAGACTCTTCTGTTCAGGTATGCATACAACCTACACTAACCTTTCCTATACCAGTTCCTCTCCTCCATTGCTATCTGCCATGAACCTCGTTAGAATGTAAGCCTAAGAGCCCAACTGCTTGCAGATCACCTTCACAAGAGCTGACTACAGCAGTGCGACTCTAGGAAGGGCCCTCTACTCATTTGATCCCAATAATTGCTACCTTGTATACACCTATGTTTATAGCGCTGCAGAATCTATTGGCGCTCTACAAATAATTGATAATAATAATATTAGTGCCTCTTATCAGCATCCTCCATTCCTGTTTTTAGAAGTTTATTCAGGCTGTATCTATCCCGTGGAACTCTACCCCCCAGTCTCTCAGACTCTCCCTAAGTATTCTAAACTTTAAATCTTCCAGTTAAAGAAACCTTTTCAGAGAAGCCAAACCACAAATATGTCATCCTCAACAGATAACGGCATCAATCAGCACTCACCACAACTTACTGCCCAATGTTTTCACATTACAAATAAAGATAATAGTAATAATAATGAAAATTAGATACTTTTTCAATTAATTTAATGTTAATTCTTTAGTTTCATTTAAAATGACTATAACATGGAAGTTAAACATGTTTTAGCAGTAATTTGCTCACCAAAATGTAAAATCATATATCACCCTCCACTCTAAATTAAAGCATTCAAAGTTTACCTGAAAATCAGGTCCTTTGAAGCAGACTGGCTTTAATCTCTGCAGACAGAGCACTGATCTATCACATACACACATGCCTGAGCACAGATTTTAACTGAATGTGACGTTTTTTGCTAAATAAACATCAAATGAACACTTCTGCAGTTTCCTAGGTATGAGGAAATGTAGTTTTCTGCACTTTGGCATCTACAATGTTGATATTTATAGTAAATTTGTTTTAAATGCCTATTATTTTTTCTATACAGGTGAAAAAAAAAATGAAATAAATGAGTAAACTTGAATATTAAAAAAAATAACTTGAATTTTATTTTTTCATGAACTATAGAATTGTTAGTGCCTAAAAAAACCTAGTTATATAATGTTTAGGAGCTTTTATGTAAAGTTCACAGGGTGAACCAGCCAGCTTAGATTTTTTACGGAAAATGTTAAAACTATTAAGGGAATGAGCTAATATACACATCTACAGTTTGACTGTCTTACATGACTGTTGCATAGCACCACTATAATTAACAAATGTATTATAAAGAGACAATGCAAAAGCAATTAGGGGTCAATTTATCAATGTGTCAACCTGACTGCATTTGCTGTGTGAAATACGCTCTCTGTACATCGCTGACGCAAATCTCCATTCGACGTCCTTATTTATTAAAAAAACTGTCAAACTCACGTAAGTCAAGTATGATGCGAAAATCACCGTACTGTTGATAAATATGAAGCCTCGATTGCATGGATTTCACTATTTTTCAAGTAATTTACCCAGAATTGTGTATGAGCCTCATCACATGTCCGTCCCATGACTCATGTTTTCATACAGTTTTAACTCTGTATGGCATTTTACTTATATTTATTTCTTGTCCATGAAAAAGAACAGTTCTTTAAGGTAATATTCAGTTGGCTAACTTGTTGTGTCCTTGAATCAGCTATTTTATACAAGTACAAACAATAAATCTTCTATAAATTAACCTTTGCAAATGTAAAGACATAATCATGTTCATTGTTAATGACTGTAAGACAAATAGCATATAACTAAACCTTTCTGTGTTGGTAGACATGCCCTTTTACAGTCTAGTAACATCACTTTGATTCCTATAGCCAGTGGTGTATTTAGGATAAGTGCTGCCCTAGGCACTCAAAATGCTGCTGCCCCCCCCCCTTAGGTTTTAGGCTGAATTTGACCATAATATTTTTGGTCAGGGTATAACATCACTTTTTTAAGGAAATATTCATCAGGACTTGCAACACACTTGCATACACCCAGGTCATATTATCTATCTATCTATCTATCTATCTATCTATCTATCTATCTATCTATCTATATCCCATAACCTGTAGATCCAGTAGGCATGGAATACACTGTAAGGTTTATATTGCAATAATAAAATATTATTAGTTAATAACAAAGACAAAATATTTAAGTTTCAGCAAATAACGTGCTTTTGCTAACACACACCTAATAGCAATTCAACGTCACTCACTTCAAAAAAGCCCCAAGACAGTGCCCCACTGATGCCTATGACATTACAGTCTAACAATAGCATAAACACATTAGAGTGATGCACTCTTACAACACTTCATAATAACACACATGTCACGTGTATATATGTATCCCCCCCCCAATTTATTGACAGTGATCACGTTTGTGCTGCAATTGTTTGGGACACTGTGACAATTCATCTCAATACGATTATAAACACATGGTATTTATCCCTCCCCAGATCTGCACAGTAGATAAGAGATCTTCCCCCACACCTTCCATTACTGCCCTCTTTAGTCTTCCATTAATTTCCTTCTGACGGTGTGGATGTAAGACAAACCCCTATCTCGGTGTAACTGCACTGCTGATATTAGCGTTAGCGTGTGTGCGCTTCAGCAGTGTTTGCCAAGCCAAAATACATACTTAACGGTACCCATGCCTCAACAACAGTTTAAAGTGACTCCTCATTCCTGAGTCCTGCTTTATTAATTTGTGCAATCAGTCAGTGAGTGACTGTGACCTACCTGAGGCTGAGCACTGACTCCACTGCCTTAATATGCCCCAGCTCCACTGCACTCCACTGAACAGTCTCCCAACTCCGTTTTCACTCCCACAGAGCCACTAACTCAACAGCAGGAAGGGGGCTGGTGGAAAACATCGGCGGAAAGCCGGTCATGTGCCGACAAAATCAATTTTATATTTTTTATAGCACCATAGTCAGTACAATGGACAGGGACAAGTGCCGCCTCCAAAAATTTGCCGCCCTAGCCACGGGTCTTGTTGGCCTATGCGTTAATACACCCTTGCCTATGGCATTTGCATACTCTAAGGTGTCGGATTAAAAATCAGGTTTGCGCGTCAATCGAGATACGAACGTACCAGTTGAATGTTTCATAAAATTTAATTTGGTCGAATAGAGTCAAATGTAACAGCGGATTACCATAAGTACACTCGAATAATGTGTGCATCGATTTGCATTGAAATAATCTTGCCGGAATGTATGTTACAATGAATTAGCCTACGTCTTACTATGTTGACGCATTGTTAACTTCGGTGTCAACAGACCTCTTAGTCTGAATTTCAAATGAGTATTAGATTATTTTTCTGACAAATTTCAAAGTTAAGTACATTTTCCTTCCTATTGCATCATGTAACATCAATCATACAATCACAAAATATATATACATATATTCTGGGAATTCTTGCATATGTGCAGTAGTTAGTGCCTCCGGAAATGTGCATATAAAGATTGTGCATGATTAGATAAGTGTATTGGAAAGTTATTTAAAATTGTGTGTTCTATCTGAATCATGAAAGATTAATTTTGGCTTTAGTATCCTTTTAAACAAATCCCCTATAAAGTTTTTTTGTTTGCACTAAAACCTGATTAGTGACACATTAAATGATAAGCATATTTTCAATTTTCATTTAAAGTATACATAAAGTAAACTTGTATTTTTTAAATGATTTCCTTTACTAAAGTCCTTATAGGAAACTGGAAATGATGCTTTAAATAAATGTATCATTTTAATGACCATTTAGACACCATGGGCGAGATTACACATGTGGCACAAGCTTCAGCGTAACTGGTGAAACCTGCGTAGCCCGTAATTTCCCCTTGTTCATCGGGGAATAACATTCACCCCGCTAGCAGTTCATAAACTTCCGTAAGTCGAAGAAACTAGTGATGTCCAGAAATGTGAGTAAATACACATTTCTGGAGTCGCCAGTGACTTTATCCCGTAAAAGTCTAACACACCTCCCAAAAATAAACCAGACACGTCAAAACCCCTATATCCACAATCCCCCCACATCACAACTAATAATAAACCGCTACAATGCAATATACCTAATTAAACTATTAACCCCTAAACCGCCAACTCCCCAGAACTCCCCACAATGCAATAAAGCTAATTACACTATTAACCCCTAAACCGCCAACCCCCCACAATGCAAATAACTAATTTAATTACAAAGCCCACTAACCTAAACCCTATAAATTAACCTCAATTACATTAATTTAAATACTAAATTACAACTAAAATAAAAAACATAAGATTACTTTAAAAAAAAAACTAAGATAACATTTATCTAAAATTACAAAAAATTAAAAAGTCTAACATTACATTAAAAAAACAAACCAAATTATCAAAAATAAAAAAATTAAACCTAATCCCTATAAAAACAAAAAAGCCCCCACAGAATAAAAACATCACCTAATCTAAACTAAACTACCAATAGCCCTTAAAAATAGCCTTTTGTAGGGCATTGCCCTAAGTTAAACAACTATTTTACATTTAAAAAATACTAAGTCCCCCCCAACAGTAAAATCCCCCACCCACCAAACCCCCAAAATAAAAAAATTAACACTAAAAAAACCTAAACTACCCATTGCCCCATAAATGGGCATTTGTATGGGCATTGCCCTTAAAAGGACATTCAGCTCTTTTACAGCCCAAAAGAACCCTAATCTAAAAACAAAAACCACCCCAAAAAAATAAAAAAAGCCCAAGACCCAAATATGTTCTCCCCGTTCTTGAAGAAAAGGTCCTCTTCCAGGCTGTGAAATCTTCTTGGAGGCAGCAACATCTTCTTCCAGTGTGGAGACCTCTTCTACCTTCATCCAGGACCAAGGCGACGCGGAGCGTAGGTGACCGTGGAACAAGACCGGTGACTGCGGAGCCAACCAGCGTGGAGTTCCTCTTTGTACGATCAACGCCGCACACTGAGGATTGAATTTCAAGGTACATGATTAAAAATCGGGTGCCTTACATTCATATTGGCTGATATTTTCAAATCAGCAAATAAAATGAGAGCTACTGAAATCCTATTGGCTGATTTGAAAATTTGTAGTAACTTATTAGTGTCAGGGTTTTTTCCCTGTTTTGTTTGCCATGTGCTGCTGGCAGCCATTTTACTCACCTCTCTTGCTGACTCTGGTGCATACTGTGTGATGCTGCTCATTTCCTGCACTTCCTTTTATGGCCAGACTGGTGTTCATCATCAGTGTGAGACAGGATGCAGTCTCAGAATTGTGATGTCAAAGGGCCTCTGTTCAGTATGCTTTGCCCTTGCGTTGTCTCAGACCTGTTTGTGAGAGCTCCTGTGTATTTCCTGGCTGTCTGACATCCCTCCTGGTTCCTGTTCCCTGCTTGCTCCTGACACTGCTGTTCTCTTTGTTCCTGATTCCGGCTCGTCTGACTACTCACTTTGGCTCCTGACTCGGCTCGTCTGACTATTCGGTTTGGCTCCTGACTCTGCTCATCTGACTACCAGCTCTGGTTTTGATTCCTGGCTTGTTATTTGAATTGTGGACTTTTTATTATTTTTTTCTATTAATAAAGATGTGATTATTTTTGCACTTCTCGTTTCAGTCTGATCTCAGTCCTGGCACCCTGACATTACGCAAGGGCCATGAATCCTGATGGTGCTAATAATCCACCTTTACCTGCCATAATTTCCAAGATGGATGAACAGGATCACTGCTTGGATCAATTTGCACTAGCCCTGCAAACCCTGCTGACTCACACTGCACATTTGGACCAAAGTTTCCCGCAAGTTATAGCTGCTCCTGTTTCCGCTGCTGCACCTAGTCCTACCAGGAGCATGTCCGGTTCTGCACCTCTACCTCAGCATTATGGAGGCGATCCTAATCAGTGCAGAGGGTTTTTGAACCAGGTGGGCATTTACTCTGAGATGTTACCTCAGGCGTTTCCCTCTGACAGAGCTAAGATTTCTCATTGCGTTACTCTCTGACACAGCTCTTGGCTGGGCTAATTCCTTGTGGGAGACTAATAAACAAGTGATTTCAAATTACCCTGAATTTGTGGCCTCCTTTCAAAGGGTATTTGATGTTCCGGCTCTCTCCTCCTCTGCTGCTTAACGACTCATGTCCATTCAGCAAGGTACAAGATCTGTTGCTCAGTATGCTATTGAGTTCCATACGCTTGCCGCAGAGGTAGGTTGGAACAATGAAGCCCTTGTTGCCGCCTTCTTTCATGGGCTCTCTGATGTGATTAAAGACAAAGCTGCTGCCAGATATTTACCAGAAGATCTCGAGGCATTGGTGTCTTTTTTGATCCTAATTGACATCAGACTAAGTGAGAGGCCCTCTTTCAAGGAGTAGGGAGGGGCTCTGCCTCTATTGTGAGTTACAGGGCCACCTTTTGAAGACTTGTCCTACATGGCCGGGAAACGCTCACACCTAAGGTTCTGTCAGGGGCCTTGTCCCCGGAACTGCTAAAGGAGAAACCTTTGGTCACGGTTGTTCTTTCCTGGGTGGACTCCTCCATAGTCACCCAGGCTCTTGTTGACTCCGGTGCTGCAGGCTATTTTATTGACAGTGCTTTTGTATCAAAGCACTCTATTCCTGTTTTGCCTCAGTCCGTTCCGCTTGCTATTGAGGCCATTGATTGCAGGCCTCTTCAGCCCGCACTCGTTACTCACAAAACTGCTCTGTTATCCATGGCTGTTGGGGCTCTCCATTTTAAAACCCTCCAGTTCCAGGTGATAAACTCTCTGCATTTTCCGGTTGTTCTGGGTTATCCCTGGCTCCAAAAGCACAATCTTAGTCTCGACTGGCGCAGGTCCGAAATTTTGTTGTGGTCTCCGCAATGTATTTCCACTTGTCTTTAGAAACCAGTTAAAGTCTTGTGCACTTCTTTGTTATCTCAATTGCCAGAGGAGTACTGAGAGTTCCTAGACGTTTTTGACAAGGTGCGTGCCGGTACATTGCTTCCTCACCGGTCTTACGATTGTGCAATAAACCTGCAACCCGGAGCCATTCCTCCTCGGGGTCGGGTTTACCCTCTGTCTGTTGCAGAGAATTATGCTATGGAGGAGCATGTTGTTGATGCTCTGTTGCGGGGGACACACTTGAGGCTCATCGTTCTGATGTTACACGGGTTATTCAGAGACTACGTGAGAACGACCTGTTTTGTAAACTTGAGAAATGTGAGTTCCATCAGACTCAAGTAACCTTCCTAGGTTATGTTATCTCCGTTGCAGGGATCTCCATGGATCCTGACAAGTTATCTGCAGTTCTGCAGTGGCCTCGCCCAGTTGGTCTTCGGTCTATTCAACGTTTTTTGGGGTTCGCCAATTACTATAGAAAGTTTATTAAAAACGTTTCTTCCTTGGTCAAACCTATCACAGACATGACCCGTAAAGAGAATGATCCACTCCATTGGTCACCTACTGCCATTAAGGCCTTTGATAGTCTTAAGACTGCCTTTGCTGCCGCTCCAGTTCTGGCTCATCCTAACCCTGTCCTGCCTTTCATTCTTGAGGTCGATGCGTCTGAGACTGGAGTAGGTGCCCTCTTGTATCAACGTCCTACGCCTGATGGTTCCTTGCATCCGTGTGGTTTCTTCGCTAAGAAATTGTCTCCAGCGGAGTGCTAGAGAAGAGTATTATTATTATTACCAAAATCTGTTCCTATGGATATACATAAAGCAGACTAAGCAAAACAAATCAATACAGAAGGTGAAGACCCTACTGTGAAGAGCATATAATCTACAGATTGTTTAGTTTGTGTATAGGTTGCCTCTGCTTGTATCTGACCTTCTAGTTCTCTACCACTGATAGTACAAATAGAAAGCCAATGTCCAACACGTGAATTAAACACTTCGTGAAAAAATAATCAGACTGGTTATTTGCTGTTGTCAAAATATGTTTTTTATAATTATTTTTAAAGAGACAACAAAATATGGTTAAACCACTGCACTGTGTGTTACCCGTATAAAGGGAAGGAGGTTAAATGTTTTTTTAAAAAAAATTATGTTGAAATTCTTTTTATTTTGTTTTTATTTTGTTTTGTTGTAATTACTGCAGATTTTTTATCTTAGTGCCAGAAAGAGTTCAGTATTTTTTCAATGTGCTACAGATAAAATTGGTTTGAAAGTCATTTATGTAGTATAGGTACAGTGGGAGTTAAATCAATAATTTGTATTTTACTCTGTGTAACTGGCAGAAAATGAGATTTTGCATCCTGCTTCTTTGTTCAAACAAATGATTTCATAGCTACAATTGTACATTATACATATATTGTTCCAAATGTATTAAATATAAATGCAAAATTAAAGAATACATACCTAAGAGAAAATCTTTAACATGCTTGATCAATTCTCTTGTACGATTTTTGTCTGGTTCCATTCGGATTATAGCTTTGCTTAGGGTTTTATTTAATTTTGATGCTTTCAACTTGGTGTCTTCTGCCAACTGTTTAACAGCATCAATCTGAAAAACAATATTTGCTAGTTTTGTTTAAAACAATATATTTTTGGATTTTTATGGGATCTAAATTGGAATTTTAATGACTACTGACTAAAATAACAATTGTAATAAGAATATATTTTAATTTGTGATAATTTTATTAAATTGAAGCCACCCGCATACCCCAGATTCCCTGGGCGATGCTGGATCCTTAGACCACCAGAGATTCAGTTCAAGTGCAGGGGGACCCACAATGAGTTCTGAAATCACTCCCCGATGATGTCACGTTTTCGTCATCCTCGCTAAATACAATGTGTGGATGATGACTACATGTAGTCATGTGCACTTAAAGGGTTAATAGTAGTCTGATGCATATAACGAATTGCAATATGCAATTAGTTATTTACATATTTACTTTACATAGCTACAAGATACATAATATAAATGGTAATTTTGCCAACTAAATTAGTATTCATTAGATTCATCAAATATGGCTGTTCAGTGTTTAGTGTTGTAAATTAACGCTGTAGAATATATGTTCATAGAAACATAGATATAGAAACATAGATTCTGACAACAGATAAAACCATAGGCCCAACAAGTCTGTCCAAATTTAAACGGACAGTTCACCCAAAAAAAAAATCTCCCATTTAAATTGTTCCCAATGGTCCATTTTACCTGCTGGAGTGTATTCAATTGTTTACAAGTAGCTCCTTTACCCCTATTTTGGCCTTTGAAATAGCTTGTGGTATCCCAACCTATACTGAAAGTTTTGATACTGGAGTCTCAGCTATTGAACAGCCTAAGTAAACACAGCCAGTAGAAGAAATTAAACTCACAGTGGGGTGAAGTATGCATGTAGTTATTCAGGGGAACTCCTACTGAGAGCTATACTCTCGCCCAAGGGTCCCTTTTCCAGATCTCACCACTTCCCAAATGGTTTTTATTCCAACGTATATTGCCAACATGCTGTTTGAAGTCCTGCAAATGTTGTCTCCATACAACCTGTAATGCTGGCTGTCCTTGCCTTCTCTCCAGGCTGGTTTGTATCTTAGCAGACTCCACTTTTACTCGGGCGGTCCACCCCAAGTCATATCAAACACGCGACACGTGTTTTGCCGTTAGGAACTTCTGGTGCGGCTTCTTCACAGCGTATCAGTGAACTACATGCATAGATTTGTGGCCAGCGTACTGTCTTCCCTCTGTATGTGACCTCATTATGGGACTGTTATTCCGCTACTTTTTGCTGCAACTAACTTGCATACACTGCCTGCCATAACAAGTTATTAACCTGCATCTAACCGCTTATTACAAGAGCTTAAATGTTGCTCCATCCAAATGTGCATTAGAAATCACTGTTGAATATTGCTGGACTTTTACGTCTGTATTTGACATGCATGCTTGCTATTTGGAATCAAGTATCTACATTATAATTATAAGTATTACCCATGACTTATGTCTGTGTTGCAACTAAGTATTTGTACAGGCCTAAATGTATTATCTGGGCTTTACATTGATATGATTCTTATTAATGATGAGTAAATGCATATTATAGACGTCTCATTTTAAGTTCCTCTCTGCCATGGCCATAGTTTTGTAATTTTAATATATTTAGGGGTAACAGGTAAATGTATAGGTTTTAGACTAAGGTAGTTAATAAATTTATATATTTTGTGTAATACTTGTGCATTCTGATTCATTGTCTTTGCTGTGTTTTTTTTTATATTCCCTCAGGTGCTGAATCTCTGATTTAATTATACTGTAATAACAATGGAATGTGCTGGCTAAGGAATCCTATTACTTTTCCTTATTCTTCATCTTTTTTCTTCTTTTTCTGATTGGATATGATATATATATATATATATATAATTTATATTTATGTATATATATAATTCCAGGCAGAGTACGGCACTCACAAATCTTTGACCGGGGTGTTGCAGCAGGCAAAGCATACACAACAAAAAGAAGCAGACACTCACCGGTATTTAAATAAAGGATATCTTTTAATCCCACAAGGTGTGACGTTTCGGAGTATTACCTCCTTCCTCAGAGATAACAAGAAAGTGAATAACAGCAACCTCTATATATACACATGTGGGAAATAAATCCACCTACTAATCATAATCAAGTGATATGAATCAGCTGGAAGCATAAGGCGCATAGCATGAGTCACTAGGGGTGTCGTCCGTAGCCTTAGTAACCAGCCAAACTAATTTAAACTAAACAAACGTGGCTAATTAGATAAAAACAATGTTGCTCTTATGCTAACACTATATATCCATGATCAACAACTACAACTTAATATGGGCGGACTGCTGAGGTATTTATAAATACAACGGCAACTTCTATGGCCATAAGCAAAAGTATAATGACTAACGGTAAAATACTATGCGGGCAAATTACATAAGTCTGCTATCAACATAATATAAAGAAAAAGAAGAAAAAAAAGGGAAAAAAAGAGAAGAAAAAGAGAAAAAGAAAACACATAGTAGAAGCACAGACTAAAGAGCAAAAAAATAAAAATTAAAATGAGCAATAAAACAAATGACAGTGACATAGTATAACACTTAGACAAAAGAGAATGACATAATACGACTCATAGACAGAGGAGCAGACTGTAGAGGGGGGAAAAAAGTAACAGGGGGAAAAAACATAGGTAATACACAAGCGAAAAAACAGGGTAAAGTCAGAAAAGACAAAGGGAGACAATTTACAGGGGGAACACAAGGGAATAAACACAGGAATAAACAGTATGCTAGGGTGTACTACCCAGAATACAAATTGCTATAGCTACATGAAGCTATGCCATTCAATTTTTGTATTCAAACCCTTAGGGCTCAGAGTTTCAAGCTCAAATGTCCATCTCGCTTCCCTTTGCAACAGTATTTTATTGTGATCTCCTCCCCTTGGTAGGGGTGGCCCGTGATCAATGATGGTGTAGCGCAAGTCTGCTACATTGTGTCTGGCCACCGGCTGGTCCGTGTCTTGGTTCTTAATCGCTGTACGTATAGGACTTCTATGATTCGCCATTCTGGTTCTTAAGTCGTTGCTCGTTTTGCTGACGTAAAACAAGCTACACAGACAAAACAGTAAGTAGACTATATACTTGGTTGTATAGGTCATCCTATGATTATGGAGATAATTATTTTTGTGCCTTGGGTGGTGAAAGAATTTCCCAGCTTGTTGTCCATTGCAGGTAGTGCATCCGCTGCATTTATAACAGCCTGGTTTGTTCCCTTCTAACCATGTTTTGGAGCTATAGCAGTTTACGGGATCAGTATTTTGTAGTATATCTTTGAGTGACTTTCCTTTTTTAAAACCTATTCTAGGTACATCCATCAATTTGAAAGGGAGTGTCTCGTCTGATCTTAGTATCTCCCAGTTATTTCACAGTATAGTGGAGAACTTATTCTTGTCCGCTGTATAGGTGGTAGTCATAGTCATTTTCTCTTTCTTGTTATCCTCTTCTGGTGTATCTCCAATGATGCCTTTTTTAAACATTGAGATGTGTTGTTGTAACAATTTGTTAAGGTAGCCCCTTTCAATAAAGTGCTGTCTCATTTCTTCGGTTTGGATTTCTCCCTGTTCAGTATTCGTGTTGTTCCTCCGTACCCAATAGAATTGTGACTTTGGAAGCGCCTTTTTAAGTGCTGGGGGTGGCAGCTTGAAGCTTCTAGGAGTGAGTTCCTGTCGGTCAGTTTTCTATATAGGGTTTTACCCAGTTTGTTGTTATCCTTATATATTTTCAGGGCTAGGAATTCTATTTCTGTTTTACTGTAGTTCATTTTTAATTTCAGGGTAGTGTGCTCGCTGTTCAATTCATCGAACCATCTTTGTAGTTTTTCTTCGTTGTCCCTCCAGATAATCAGCAGATCATCTATATATCTTTTAAAATATAAGATCTCTGGTCTATTGAAGCACTCATTCCCGTTATTCTCAAACTCTGACATGAATAGGTTAGCGTATGATGGGGCCATGCTGGACCACATCACTGTCCCCATCAATTGTAGATAGAATTGTCGTTTATACCAGAAGTAGTTCTTTCTGAGGAAAATCTCCAGTATGTCCAAAATGAATTCCATAGGTAGCCCTATATAGGGGTATTTCAGAATTTGTCTTCTGATCGCTGCCAGGCCTTCAGGGTGGGGGATAACCGTGTAAAAGCTAGTGACATCCAAGGTCAATAGCACATTATTGGTTTTTATTTCTAGATTTTTAAGGGATTTGATCACATCTCCTTAATCTACTACCCAAAGACACCAATCTTCTATACCTTGCCAAAAATCCATAAGGACCTAAGAAAACCACCAGGACATCCCATTGTATCTGCAGTAAACTGTATCTTACAACCCCTTGCTACTTATGTAGACAGTCTGTTACAACCTTTTGTTCAAAATATGAACACATACATTAAAGATTCAGGAGCGTATGCTGTCTGCATTTATCGATGTGCAGCAGACATGATACGAGTTCTGTTCTGTGTTAAAAAAAATTTAGCAAACCTGAAATACAGGACACACAGGATCGAGATGGCTTCGAATTTTAAAATGTATTTATCAACTAAGTTAATCAATTAATAAACACATTTAGGAAATAGGAATATACACCCCGGTATATTCTGGTGAAGGTGAAGAATTTGCCTTCCAATAAGTATGAAGTAAGCATGATTGCAATTAATTAAAAATACAGCCTGCTGTTAGTAAATGTATTGTCAATGTTTTCTATTCAAATTACCTGTTTTTCAGCTTCAAGCAGATGAATGGTCATATTACTTAATGCAATATCTGTTTCTCTTGCTTTTTTCAGTGCATCTTTGGCCAACGGAAGAGCCCCATTACAATTGGGTCCACCACACTTTCTGTTTCCAAACTTATCTTTGCAAAGCGCTCCACCACAAGGTGCAATATTACATGGAAAATCCCATACTGTTCCACATACCTGCACACAAAGAAAGCAATGCAAAATATGTTTCAGGCTTAATTTAGCAACATATAATTAATTCAATTTATATTTGTCATACTGCAGATAAAAGATCAGGGATTTTCTTCTCTATCATTTACTAGTGCCTTAAATGGACGTGTTAGGGCAAAAAGTAAATGCTCTAATATGTTAGAGCATTTTATTATTGCACTATTGTTGTATATAACTGTGTGTTTAACATCAGAAAGTGTACATGTAAAAACACTGTACATAATGTGATAATAGAAGACAATTGGAAAGTCCCTTAAAACTGCAAGCTCTATCTGAATCATGAACACGTTTGAGTTCCTTTAAAGAAAATAAAGATTTTAAAATTCAGAAAGAGCAAGAATTCTTACAAAATGTTCCAATGTACTTCAATTTTAAAATGGACTTTGTTCTCTTTGTATCCTTGTTGAAGGGCATACACAGGTAGGCTCAGGAACACACATGTGTCTCGAGCACTATATAGCAGCAGCTTTTGAACAATATAGTGATAAAAATTGGCATTGCTTAAAACATTGATGCAACACTGCTGCCATAAAGTACTCCAGACGTCCAAGCTCTTAAGGCTTCTCTTCAACAAGAGACTACAAAATACTAATTAATTCCCGAACTTTGTCACGCATTGACTACTGCAGTCTACTTCTAAATGGCCTTCCCAAACACAGCCTCTCCTCCCTCCAATCTATCACGAATGCTTTGGCTAGACTCATCCACCTAAGTCGCCAATTTACATCAGGGTAGGGTGTTTTTTCCCCACTTTTCATGCTTCATTGAAGTCTATGGGGGAATACGTTACCGTGGTCACAATATTTAAAGTTCAACTTATTCTGGCCATCGGGTTATCTCTCGTGGGGAAAACATTTTACTTTCAACTTGTAATACATGTACTACCCGACGTGTGCAAAAATATACTTCTAGCAAATGCATTGCTCGAGTAGAAACGCTAAATATCGTGCCACTTGTAATCTAGCCCTATATTTCCTCTCTTATCTTCTAATACTACCCGACCCATCCTTTTCAATCAGCTTCTGACCTACGTCTCTGTCCTCTGGAACTCTCTTCTTTGCTCCATCAGACTGTTTCCAACCTTGTATATCTTCAGATACTCTTTGAAAACACACCTATTCAGAGAGGCTTACCCTCTCTCCTCCTGCAGTTTTTCCATCCTATGCTAAATAAATCTTGAACTGCCTTATAAATCTTGACTCACTGCTGCAATTACAATCCACATGACAAGCAACCCCAAGCTTTTTGTCTCTGCATTCCGTAGGCTATAAGCTCTTCCAAGCACAACCCTCCTCCATCTGTACTAGTTTTGTTTAGTCTGTTATGTCTTATGTATGTTATCACACATTTTTGTCATTGTATACCCTTATCTCTATACCCAGCACTACGTAGCGCTATTCAAATGAATAATAATAATAATGATAATAATAAAGGATACTAAGAGTACAAAAGTACATTTGATAAAAGAAGAAAACTTTTTTTTTTTTTTAAATTGCTTTCTCTATCTCACTGATGATTTTCATTTTTTGGTCCCATTAAAGGTCCATAATGGGCCTGTACGCATGACCATAATGTTACATCTCAACATTATTAGCTCATATTTATGGAACACATTTACATTTTTAATGTTTAAGATCCTATTATCTCAAGGTATTGCTGGTAACAAAGTTGAAATAATTCATTTTGTTTTCCACAAAAATGTTTATGAAAATATATTATACAGAACAATATGCAGAATAAACCTTACCATTTCATTCATTTTGCTGATGCTAAGAGATTTCATTTTGTTTAGTTTGTCTAAATTCTGTTTGTCCTTTGCATCCAATTTACTTAATTCAGTAAGAATGGTTTTCCTGGTTTTGGCAACTGTACGTATTGTGGGAGTAACATTATTTGCCCTTTCCTCGGCAGATAAAGATTTTTTATAGTAAGTGCTGATCTTGTCAAAATACTCTGTTACCGCTAAGGGAACAAAAACATAAAATGTTACAGTCTTCAATCATTTTAAAAATGTTTTACTATATATGTAAATTGTATTGTATTTAAGAATTTTTATATTTAAGTTAAAGTGCAAAAGCAAGGAACTTTGTACATTCTGATTGAGAAAATGTGTACTGAGACAAGCAAGGGGCCTCAGACTGAACCTTGGGCTGAGAAGGGTAAAAAAGGTATAAATGTATAAATGACTGCTTCCTGTTCCTGTCCTTTTAGCTAAGTCCCACAACTGCCTAACCCTAACCCTAGGCCACCTCTTTCCTCAGAAAACCTCCTCCTACTCATGGAACACCCTTAAGCATACCTCTACCAAAACTATCAAACACCTGCATTTCCACCAAAGGGTGTTTGTCCCCCCATTATACGGTTTAAGGAACTGCCACTGTTTGGACAATAACCATGGAGTGACAATGTCAAGAAAGGAATCAACATGGGCGTTATGAGTGCTCATGATTAATTAGAAAAAATACAAATATATTTTCATATCACAGCTTTCACAATATGTCAAGTTTCTAAATGATGAACTTTTGAGTGTTCTCATTTTACTTTTGTGATATTTAGTGACAAACCATATGAAAATGAGATGCTGAGAAGTAAAGGATGCTTGATTCTTTAATATTCTGTAAAGCAGGTTTGTCCAGTCTAAGGCCAAAGCACCCATAATGTGGCCTTCCAGTGCTTTCAACCTGACACTACATATCTACATACCGCATACTCGGCTAGATTTAGAGTTTGGCGTTAGCCATCAAAACCAGCGTTAGAGGCTCCTAACGCTGGTTTTGGGCTACCGCTGGTATTTAGAGTCGTGTAGGTAAGGGTCTAACACTCACTTTGCAGCCGCGACTTTTCCATACCGCAGATCCCCCTACGCCATTTGCGTGTCCTATCTTTTCAATGGGATCTTCCTAACGCCGGTATTTAGAGTCTTGGCTGAAGTGAGCGTTAGAAATCTAACGACAAGACTCCAGCCGCAGAAAAAAGTCAGTAGTTAAGAGCTTTCTGGGCTAACGCCGGTTTATAAAGCTCTTAACTACTGTGCTCTAAAGTACACTAACACCCATAAACTACCTATGTACCCCTAAACCGAGGCCCCCCCACATCGCCGACACTCTATTAAAATTTTTTAACCCCTAATCTGCCGACCGCACACCGCCGCCACCTACGTTATCCCTATGTACCCCTAATCTGCTGCCCCTAATACTGCCGACACCTACATAATATTTATTAACCCCTAATCTGCCGCCCCCGCTATCGCTGACACCTGCATATTTTTTTTAACCCCTAATCTGCCGCTCCGTACACCGCCGCAACCTACATTATACCTATGTACCCCTAATCTGCTGCCCCTAACACAGCCGACCCCTATATTATATTTATTAACCCCTAATCTGCCGCCCCCAACGTCGCCTACACCTACCTACAATTATTAACCCCTAATCTGCCGACCGGACCTCACCGCTACTATAATAAATGTATTAACCCCTAATCCGCCTCACTCCCGCCTCAATAACCCTATAAGAAATATTATTAACCCCTAATCTGTCCTCCCTAACATCGCCGACACCTAACTTCACTTATTAACCCCTAATCTGCCGACCGGAACTCACCGCTACTATAATAAATGTATTAACCCCTAAAGCTAAGTCTAACCCTAACACTAACACCCCCCTAAGTTAAATATAATTTAAATCTAACAAAATAAATTAACTCTTATTAAATAAATTATTCCTATTTAAAACTAAATACTTACCTGTAAAATAAACCCTAATATAGCTACAATATAACGAATAATTATATTGTAGCTATTTTAGGATTAATATTTATTTTACAGGCAACTTTGTATTTATTTTAACCAGGTACAATAGCTATTAAATAGTTATTTACTATTTAATAGCTACCTAGTTAAAATAATTTAAAAATTACCTGTAAAATAAATCCTAACCTAAGTTACAATTAAACCTAACACTACACTATCAATAAATAAATTAAATAAACTACCTACAATTATCTACAATTAAACCTAACACTACACTATCAATAAATTAATTACATACAATACCTACAAATAAATACAATTAAATAAACTAACTAAAGTACAAAAAATAAAAAAATATTTACAAACATTAGAAAAATATTACAACAATTTTAAACTAAGTACACCTACTCTAAGCCCCCTAATAAAATAACAAAGCCCCCCAAAATAAAAAAATGCCCTACCCTATTCTAAATTAAAAAATTTCAAAGCTCTTTTACCTTACCAGCCCTGAAAAGGGCCATTTGCGGGGCATGCCCCAAATAATTCAGCTCTTTTCCCTGTAAAAAAAACACATACAGGGGCGGAGCTAGCGCGCCGAGAGAATGGCCGCTTGAGACCGGAGCTCCGCTAACAACTGGCCTTAATGAAGCGCAGAGAACCAGCATAACATCCATTATGCCAAAGGCATCGAATGAGGAACATCACTAGGCGACCAGGGACTAAGCAGAAGCCCACTGATCGAGAGCGGACGACTATAACCCCGGTGAGAGACCCGACGAGAGCGCAATAAGTAAGTGCGCCATTACCAAACTCCGGAACTGCAGGCATTTTACATATGAAGGAAATAGCTGAGGGTGTTATACATACAACACCAATAAGGCCATCAGTGAACCCCGCTTTGTTAACCCATATATAACCCAGATATAATAAAAGCAGGCAACGGGTGGAGGAGTTATTATAGAATGCACCACAGACTGTACTTTGCACGCAGCACTAAATTTTACATATCAAGGCCGCAGACCTCGCTGTACTGCCGGAACAACAGCATGGGAAACATCTAGTGTAACAAGTATTAATATTCAAGGATAAAGAGGAACGGACTGCATAAATACTCAACCCACAAGTACCTTATAGAAGTTACCATGTTAGTGGCTTAGGTGCCCAGGATGATAAAAAGTGTCACTTGTCATAAAAATATCTTCAAGAGTCACCTAAGCTGAATTAGGAACTGACAAAAATGGTTTAAAACACCAAATTCTTATAAACTTCAAGCTGCATTTCTACTACATGCTTCTGAACTGTAACTCATAAGATATAAATCTTCAGTACTATATGTTTGGTAGTACATATTAAAGAGCCCACGTGTATAAGCTGTTTAAAAAGTGCATCCTAAATTCTGCAACCCCCTCTCTGCTACTTTTTTCTACCCTGTCTAGTGCAAGATCCCGCTGCTTAATCACAGGCAGAGCATTAACATCATGGCTGCTAGGAAATCTGGGAAACCGGATAAAGCTAACAAAATGAACGCTTATTTCAAAACGCTTGACACGGAAAATACTGAAACTACCCCATCATCACAATCTACCAATTCTAAAAATGGGGACCAAACAGAAGAAGATACAGTCGCTATAACCAAAGCTGACCTTAAACTTTTGCCCTCTAAAGAGGACTTTTCGCAATTAATCCTCCAGGTGAGCCAGCTTATTAAAGAGGGCCTGGCAGAAGTAAAATCCGATATCTCACAGCTAGGACACAGAGTGGAACAGTTGGAAGAAACAACGGACACCCTTGCTACTGATTCAGAAAATATGGCGGAACAGCTCAAAGCCCAGGGAGCCACTATTAACTATCTGCAGGATCATATTGAGGATCTTGATAACCGGGGGCGCCGTCAGAACCTAAGAATCAGGGGAATACCGGAGACGGTTACGCAAATCCAACTGGGTCCCTTTTTACAAAGATTCTTTCAACACCTCCTTAATACACAGGAGGATCAAGAGTTACAACTAGACAGAGCACATAGGGCCCTTCGTCAACTTCCAAAAGATGGTGCTACCCCAAGGGATGTCATTCTCAGATTTCACCAATTTGAAGATAAGGAAAAAATATTAGTTGCAGCCAGAAAGTCGAAACAATCACAATTTGAGGAAAGCAGCCTGCAAGTTTACCCTGACCTTTGCCCACAAACGCTTATAAAACGCAGAGAAGCCAGATATCTCACCCTGCACCTGCAGGACTTAGGTATCAAATATAGATGGGGGTTCCCCTTCTGCCTACGTGTAGAAAAAGAAAACCAAATTGCCATTTACCGGGGCCCTGAGGATATCACAGACTTCTGCTCTAAACTCGGCATAGCCCAACCATCCCTGCCCTCTCTAACAAGAGAGGAGAAAGACAATCCCTATAACCCTCTTGGTGCCAGAGAGCAAAGACAACCATGGGTCAGAGTAAACAGAAAACGCCAAAGAGGAGCAGGAGATAAGACATCCGAGCATACTTCCAGCAATCTCACCACTTGAGCTCCCACTAAGCTCATCTCTTGAACTATAATCGATAGTTTGTTGGACAAAGGCACTGCTAATGAACAGTGATCCCAATTCTGAAGGAAATTTCAGTATCAGATAATCCTATTGTTTATCCTTAGGCTATAATAGACCCTTATTGGCATAGAATGCCTTAATACTTATGTTGGTTTAGCTGTGTTTACTGTTTAATTATTGCTACTATGCAAGTTGTGAGTCATGTCTAGCACATGATCCCTCTGCTACAAGTTGTAGCGCACAGATCCCTAGACGCTGTATTCAGCGGACTACTGCTGGCGATCCGCTCGAACGTTCCTTTGGAGCGGAGCGCCATTAGTATGGATCAAAAAGTTAATTTGTTTTGTTATTGTCAATTTGTTCTTATTTGTTTTTGTTTTCTATTGTCCAGGTCAGTGCGAAATTTAAACACCAGTCCTTTTGTTCTCTATGCTACATGTCCTCTACATCATCTAATGCATATTTTCTTCCACAGGATGGAGGGTTCTCCTTGGGTGAGTTGTAAAATTGTAATTTACTATGTTGTCTACTTACAAGCTAGCCAAATTACTCTGATGCTTTCTTTTTTCTGTTACTACAAGTCATTTAAAATTCCCCAATGGCGGCTCATAAGTTAAGAATTCTTTCACAGAATGTGAAAGGCTTGAACTCCCCAAACAAAAGGTCAATGGCACTTAATTGGTTTAAACGACACAAGGGGGATATAATTTTTATGCAGGAAACCCACTTTGACATAAATAAGCAACCGAGATGTAGCTCTAATATATATCCTACTGGGTATTTCAGTTCAGCAAACTCAAAAAATAAAGGAGTGGGTATACTATTACACAGAAAGATCAAATTCCAACTCATCCAAAAGGAAGTAGACACGGAAGGTAGATTTGTGATCTTGGTGGGTATTTTGTATAATAGGCCGGTGACACTGGCCAATATATATTGCCCGAATCAGAAACAGCTCCCCTTTATAAGAAAAGTGATAAACAGAATAATGGATATTAAAAAAGGTACAGTTTTATTAGGGGGAGATTTTAATACGTTACTAGATCCACAATTAGATAGCTCACATCCTAGAGGGGCTAGGTCTAGAAGAGACTCTATTAAAATAGACAAATACCTATGGGAGTTAACCCTTATGGATGCTTGGCGCACCTTACACCCAGATTACCGCCAATATACATTCTTTTCCCACCCAAGACAAGTCTATTCGAGAATAGACTACCTATTAATAGACCAGAACAGTATACCAATGGTTTCTAATACGGACATAGTCCCAAATGCATGGTCAGATCACTCCATGGTTACCATGGACCTGGTTTGGTCATCCATGCCGATGGTCCCTTACCTGTGGCGCCTTGATGAAGCACTACTTCACAAACCTGAGGTGGTCAAGAAAATTGCAACAGCTATGAAAGAGTATTTCACACACAACATCTGCAAACAACAGAACCCCACAGTTATTTGGGACGCTCACAAAGCGGTACTACGGGGGGAATTCATCAAAATCCAGGCCTCCCTCAAAAAAATATACCAACAAAAATACAGATCCCTGCTAAATAAATTAAAAGACATCGATAGACTACATCAGCTTAACCCAGCAGACACCACCATCTCAAAGAAAAGACAGGAGATGAGACTAGAATTAAGAAACCTCCTACAGGAGGAGACCCATAAAAGAGCTTTATACCTCAGTAAAATCTACTTTACGGAAAGTAACAAGGCTGGTGCCTGCCTAGCTAGAACTCTCAAACAAAAATCATCCTACAATCACATTAGAGAAATAGCCATAGACGGAACACATATGGTATCAGATAGTGAGAAGATAGCTGAGACATTTAGGAAATATTATGAAGGGTTATATAACATTCCCAAAACTCACACCCCAGATGTAGACACACTCATGGAAAGATACATCACCCAAGCTGACCTCCCATCCCTAGAGCCAGACAAAAAAGCAGCCTTGGAGACACCTATAACCTCCTTGGAAGTTATGTCAGCAATAGACTCCCTACCTGCAGGTAAAAGCCCTGGCCCGGATGGGTTTAGCAACAAATACTATAAAACGTTTAAAGACACTCTAGCACCCCACCTTACCACTTTATTTAATTCAATCGATGAGCAAGGGACATTTTCCAAAGAGTTTCTTCTGTCACATATAACAGTAATCCCCAAACCCAATAAAGCCACAAATTTAACCAGTAATTACAGACCTATTTCACTACTAAACTCGGATCTAAAGATATATTCTAAAATACTGTCGGCTAGAATCAATAAAATCCTCCCTGAGATAATACACGTTGATCAAGCGGGATTTGTCCCTAACAGGGAAGCCCGGGATAACACGGTCAGAGTACTCCAATTGATAGATTATGCAAAGCTTAAAGATATCCCATCAATTTTAATATCCACGGATGCTGAAAAAGCTTTCGATAGGCTAAATTGGAAGTTTCTGGAAAAAGTACTGCGAAATATAGGTTTCGGAGAAAAAATGGTTAATAGAATCTTTAGTTTATATGCCGACCCTACAGCCATGGTTAAAGTTAATGGAATACTGTCCCTTCCCCTTTCCATCCGCAATGGAACACGTCAGGGCTGCCCCCTGTCCCCTGCTTTATTCATCATAACAATGGAGGTTCTGGCATCACATATCAGAAAAAATAGTAACATCAAGGGCATACAAATCGGGCAAAATGATTATAAATTAAATATGTTTGCAGATGACGTGTTAATATCTTTATCATCTCCCAAAAAGACCATACCTCATCTACTAAAGGAATTTAAAAAATTCGGGGAATATTCAAACTTCTTAATAAATGGCCAAAAATCAGAGATTCTTAATTTAAATCTACCTCCCCAGGTACTTGATAATCTGGGGCGAATTTGTGAATATAGAAGGAAATCGGATGCGATTAAATACCTTGGAATTGAGATAACAGCCCAACACTCAAAACTTTTTGACCTAAATTACACAGCACTGTTGAAAAATATAGATTCAGACCTACATAAATGGGCCAAGAATAAAACTTCCTGGTGGGGTAGAATCCAAACTATCAAGATGAACATATTACCTAGAGTACTGTACCTCTTTCAGGCGGCACCAATTTATTTGTCACCCACGTTCCTCAAAAAACTCCAACATAGTATAAACTCCTTTATCTGGGGCACACACAAACCTAGAATATCAAAGAATACCATATATCGTTCCTTAGATGAAGGGGGGCTGGGAGTACCTAATATTACGTTATACTATCATGCAGTCACACTACAAAGAGTTATAGAGTGGCACACGGGAACCAACTCTAAAGCATGGGTATCACTTGATTCACAAATATTAAAGGCGCCGCGGGTGGGGGCCTTATGCTGGCTATCCAAAAGACACAGACCACAAATAATCCAAAAAATCCACTTGCTAAAACAAGTGTTTCAGAACTGGGATAAAATATTGGGGAGTTACAAGGGCCTATCGACCATAAAATCACCTATGTCCCCGGTATTTGCAAATGCTGAATTTAAAAGAGGGTTAGAAATAGGAGACAGTAAAAGTGGGGAACTCGGTTACTCGACACCGATCTATACCTTAGTCAATAATAATAAAGTAAAGACACAGGAAGAACTAAGAGACATTGCAGGGGGAATATACGCAAATTGGCTGAAATATGCCCAGCTAACACACTTAGTACACACATCCCCATTTAAAGATGACTTTCTTCGTAGGCCGACAGACTTTGAAAACATATGCTTGACCGCAACCCCAACCAGGGGCACTCTATCAAAGACTAGGAAGCTATTAAGTAAGCTTAGGTATACCTCCCTACCCACATATGTAGATAGGTGGCAACAAGAGCTTAAGGCAGACTTGACTCATAAGCAATGGAAACAAATGTTCTATCGCTCTCATAAAGCCTCAGGGTCAGCTAATATACTAGAACTTAATTTTAAAATCCTTACAAGATGGTACTTGACGCCACACAGATTGAAACACTTATATCCCAGCTCCCTAGGAACCTGTTGGCGTGGATGTGGTGAAGTGGGCAACATGACACATATCTGGTGGGGCTGTAGTAAACTCCATACCTTATGGACAGAGGTTGAAAAATTAGGAAAATTCTTATTTAGTCCAAATTATACATTGTTGGCGCCTCATATCCTATTTAACCAGAAACCTGGTAATTATTGTAAGATAAGACAGGTAGTTTTTCAGATAGCACTAAACAGTGTCAAATCTATTATAGCCAGACAGTGGAAATCAATAACACCGCCCACTAGACAAATGTGGATAAATAGAACAGATGAATTATTTTTCCTAGAAAAGTACGGTTTTTATAAAAAACAAAAACTTGATTTCTTTCACGATGTACAATTTTATTGGGATCAGTATAAATCTACTAGCCTGCCATCCCCCTCCTAGCAATGTGACAGGAGAACCTTCCGTCCTTCCACCTATATAAATAATCTTATTACCCGACTGGTATTTCATTACGAATAATATATGAAAGCACTGACCAAAGAGTTTATTTTATGTTGTTATTGTACTTATTTTGCACAAATATTCTTAAGTCTCGTGAAATGTTTATAATAGGTTATCTCAGAGTGTTATGTATGCCTATAAACATTGTATAATCCTTAATGCACTTTTTTTTTTCCTGTAATGTGAAAAATTTAATAAAAAACATTAATAAATAAAAAAAAAAAAAAAAAAAAAAAAAAAAACACATACAATACCCCCCCAACATTACAACCCACCACCCACATACCCCTAATCTAACCCAAACCCCCCTTAAATAAACCTAACACTAAGCCCCTGAAGATCTCCCTACCTTGTATTCACCACACCGGGTTCACCGATCGGTCCAGAAGAGCCTCCGATGTCTTCATTCAAGCCCAAGCAGCGGCTGAAGAGTGACGTCCATCCTCCGGCTGAAGTCTTGATCCAAGCGGCAAATGAAGAAGTCCATCTTTGGGAAGAAATCTTCATCCTATCCGGGCAGAAGAGGACATCCGGACCGGCAAACATCTTCATCCAAACGGCATCTTCTATGTTGTTCCATCCGATGACGAGCGGCTGATCTTGAAGACCTCCGGCGCGGATCCATCCTCTTCGTTCGACGTCCAACTGAAGAATGAAGGTTCCTTTAAGGGATGTCATCCAAGATGACGTCCCTCGAATTCCGATTGGCTGATAGGATTAGCCAATCGGAAATAAGGTAGGAAAATTCTGATTGGCTGATGGAATCAGCCAATCAGGGGCTTAGTGTTAGGTTTATTTAAGGGGGGTTTGGGTTAGATTAGGGGTATGTGGGTGGTGGGTTGTAATGTTGGGGGGGTATTGTATGTGTTTTTTTTACAGGCAAAAGAGCTGAATTCTTTGGGGCATGCCCCGCAAATGGCCCTTTTCAGGGCTGGTAAGGTAAAAGAGCTTAGAACTTTTTTAATTTAGAATAGGGTAGGGCATTTTTTTATTTTGGGGGGCTTTGTTATTTTATTAGGGGGCTTAGAGTAGGTGTAATTAGTTTAAAATTGTTCTAATATTTTTCTAATGTTTGTAAATATTTTTTTATTTTTTGTAACTTAGTTATTTTTTATTTTTTGTACTTTAGTTAGTTTATTTAATTGTATTTATTTGTAGGCATTGTATTTAATTAATTTATTGATAGTGTAGTGTTAGGTTTAATTGTAGATAATTGTAGGTATTGTATTTAATTAATTTATTGATAGTTTAGTGTTAGGTTTAATTGCAACTTAGGTTAGGATTTATTTTACAGGTTATTTTGTAATTATTTTAACTAGGTAGCTATTAAATAGTAAATAACTATTTAATAGCTATTGTACCTGGTTAAAATAAATACAAAGTTGCCTGTAAAATAAATATTAATCCTAAAATAGCTACAATATAATTATTCGTTATATTGTAGCTATATTAGGGTTTATTTTTCAGGTAAGTATTTAGCTTTAAATAGGAATAATTTATTTAATAAGAGTTAATTTATTTCGTTAGATTTAAATTATATTTAATTTAGGGGGGTGTTAGTGTTAGGGTTAGACTTAGCTTTAGGGGTTAATACATTTATTATAGTAGCGGTGAGTTCCGGTCGGCAGATTAGGGGTTAATAAGTGAAGTTAGGTGTCGGCGATGTTAGGGAGGACAGATTAGGGGTTAATAATATTTCTTATTCTTATTGAGGCGGGAGTGAGGCGGATTAGGGGTTAATATATTTATTATAGTATCGGTGAGGTCCGGTCAGCAGATTAGGGGTTAATAATTGTAGGTAGGTGGAGGCGACGTTGGGGGCGGCAGATTAGGGGTTAATAAATATAATATAGGGGTTGGCGGGGGTTAGGGGCAGCAGATTAGGGGTTCATAGGGATAACGTAGGTTGCGGCGGTGTACGGAGCGGCAGATTAGGGGTTAAAAAAAATATGCAGGTGTCAGCGATAGCGGGGGCGGCAGATTAGGGGTTAATATGTGTAATGCTAGGGGTGTTTAGACTCGGGGTACATGTTAGGGTGTTAGGAGCAGACATAGGAAGTGTTTCCCCATAGGAAACAATGGGGCTGCGTTAGGAGCTGAACGCTGCTTTTTTGCAGGTGTTAGATTTTTTTTCAGCTCAAACAGCCCCATTGTTTCCTATGGGGGAATCGTGCACGAGCACGTTTTTGAAGCTGGCTACATCCGTAAGCAACGCTGGTATTTAGAGTTGCAGTGGCGGTAAATTATGCTCTACGCTCCCTTTTTGGAGCCTAACGCACTGAAAACACAGCCCTTCTGTGAACTCTAAATACCAGCGGTATTTAAAAGGTGCGGCCAAAAAAAAGCACGCGTAGCTAACGCACCCCTTTGGCCGCAAAACTCCAAATCTAGGCCACTGTGTGTTTATGAGCCAGGCAGGACATTTTCGCCATGAGTTTTTTTAAAAGCAATAGTTCTCTTAAAGGGACAGTCATCTCAAAATGTGTTATTATTTAAAAAGATAGATAAGCGCTTTATTACCCATTCCTCAATTTTGCATAGCCAACATGGTTATAGTAATACACTTTTTACCTCTGTGATTACCTTGTAACTAAGCCTTTTCTGACAGCCAACTGATCACATGACTTTTTATTTATTATCTATTGACTTGTATTTTATCCAATTAGTGCAGTGTCGGCCACAACCCACGGCCGTTTTCACAATGTTATCTATATGGCTCACATGAACTAGCACTCCCCTGTTGTTAAAAGTTAAAAAAAAAAAGCATTTGATAAGAGGCTATCTTTAGTGGCTTAGAAACAGGCTGAAATTTAGAGGTTTAAAGTTTATAAAGTATTTTAATATAACAATCTTGGTTGTGCAAAGCTGGGGAATGGGTAGTAAAGGTGCTATCTATCTTTTTAAACAATAACAATGTTGGTGTTGACTGTCCCTTTAAATGTGTCCTGCAGAATATTGCTGGAGACTCCTGTATGTGCTTTTGTCTAGGTCTGTATAATAACACAGATGCCTTAATGCATAATGTTTGTCAGATGTTGGTGCTTGTTCAAGACAAATAAATTGTATATACCAGCTAAAGCTTTGTTCATTTGACATTTATTTATATGTAATAATTATATATATTTTTGTTTTGAATAATATTATTTCTTAAATATGTTAACGAGCCTACCAAGTGCAATACAAACTTACCTTTCTACTGTCATATGAAAAAGCCTATGCAATACAGTGTATATACCATTCAGCCAAACTATCGGGTCAGTGAAAATATATGTTGGAAATGTGGCAATGTTTAGACTCCCACACAGCTTTGAATGATAGTGTAAAATTTACATGGAATGTTGTAAATGTCTTTTTAACTAATAGCGAACAAACTTTATTTCATTTAAAGTGCAAATAGGTAACTATACATATTCCATCAAGCTCAGTCTTCACAAATCCTCTTTCATCCCTGTTTTATAAATAAAAAAAGCCGACCCTTTAAACACAAGCAAGTTATCTACTGTATTGATAGTAACTACCTCCTCAGTTGGACTCTTACATTGAAATACCTCCCGTCTTATAGCCTCTGTGATCTCTTGACAAAATACTCTCTCTTACAAAAAAGTGCTCTAGCCACTCTCTTTATAGACTATTTATATATTTATATATGTGATTTTTATTTGTTCTGTTAATGAATCTGATTGAACTTTTAACCGGATATTGTAATATTTTATGTATTTAAGGACCATGTTGATAATGAATCAGTAAAAAAAAATCAGTTTCACCACAGTTTTATAGACCAAACGAGCATACCCTTAGCAAAGACCTCTGAGATCCTCCCAACTCCTTGGTTGGACCACTCCATGGTACTATTGCCCATGGCCTGGCAGAACAAGCCTTTTACAGACTTTACCTGGCACTACTCTTAACAACCCCAAATAAAAGCTAAAATCTCACCTACACTCACTGATTATTTTCAATATAACGCAATCCCCTCCTCATCCCCTAATTTGGTCTGGGAAGCCCACAAAGCTATAATCCGAGGAGAGTTTATAAAACAGAAATCCATCCTAATAAAAAATTACAACACTACCATCTATTACTCCAACAATTGCGTAACTTAGAATGTACACATATGCAAACTCCCAATGACCCTCAATGTACATCACAGTTAACCCAAATAAGACAGGATTTAAATGAGCTATTGAATAAAGAAGCTATCCCACACAGATACTTTTAGGTGAAGCACTCACTTCCAGCCAGGCAAAGAGGTTAGCGGCGCAATGGAGAGTGGGTGTTGCGAAATCGCTCAAGTGCTGGGACATACAATGCCGCACCTGGTGTGTCTACTCCACACACAAATCAGTAAACAGGTATCCAGATGAGGTGCGCACTGGTTCTTAGCTGGTTCTCAGCAAAAATGAACGATCCACAGCAGGATTAAAAAAGGTTCAAAATTTATTAATCCAGTTTATTGAATAAAGAAGCCCTAAAAAAGCATTCTATTTGAAAAAAGCTCTATTTAACAGAAGGAAACAAAGCAGGCTCTTTGCTAGCTAGAGCCCTTAAGACCCTCACAAATAATAACTTCATCTTCAAACTATCCCATCCCTCAAATCCAACAGATCACATATATAATAGTAGAACGATCGCTAATACATTGTTATTTTTACCAAAATCTCTACAACATCCACCATTCGACTTATTCCAATGATCAAGAGGTGATAGATCAATACATACGCGATTCCAATTTACCAACCATACCCGAACACATTGCAAAATGACTAGATGAACCCATTACAGCACAAGAAGTAGTGGTAGCAATTAAGGACACCCACTCCATAAAAGCCCAGGTCCAGATGGCTTATCAATACTATACTATAAGAGCTTCCAAAGCATTTTGGTCCCACACCTCACTAACCTATTCAACTCATTAGTTGATGGAAAATGACAAACACCCAACCTCCTAGAAGCCCATATTGCGGTTATTCCTAAACCGGGTAAACCTCCCACAGACCCAGGGAACTACCGCCCCATTTCACTGTTAAACTGAGATATTAAGTTATACACATTATATTCTAGCTAAACGTATCAATAAAATACTACCAACACTCATTCATGTAGATCAGGCGCGTTTCGTTTCACTCAGAGAGGCTAGAGACAACACGGTCCGTGTATGGAACACGCAACTACTCATCTGATCCCCTCTGTCCTAGTCTCTATTGATGCATAAAAGGCCCTTGACAGACTAAATTGGATTTTTCTACATAGTACTCTAAAATATTTTAGTTTTCGGGACCTAATGATCAATCGTATATTCCACCTCTATAATGGCCCCGCAACTAAAGGCCACACTCATGGAGTCCTATCCAAGAGTTTTAATATAAATAACAGCACCAGGCAGGGCTGCCCTCTCTCCTCTATACTATTCATTCTCACTATGAAGATTCTAGCAAATCATATAAAAAACAGCCAAAATATTCAAGGGCTGACCATTGTACCCAACATCCACAAACTTGCAATTTGTTCGCTGATGGCATTCTGCTAACTCTCTCTTCCCCCACACTTTCTCTCCCAGCCTTAACCCTGGAATTTAAAAAATTTAGCAAACTTTCCCTCTTCCTCATTAATTATAATAAGTCGGAAATCTTAAATGTCTCCATGAAATCTGATAAATTCTCGGAACTAAAACATATAGGCCCATTTAAATTCCAAACATCACACCTAAAATACCTGGAAATAATATTGTCCCCAATCCCATCTTGATGGTTCCCCCTTAACTACCAACCACTACTCCAATCCATCCAACATTCTCTCTCCACATGGAAAGACAAACCCATATCATGGTGGGGAAGAAAAATGTCTATACTGCCCAAAATGTTATATATATACTTCAGGCTATGCCAATTACACTCCCCATATCCTTTCTACAACAGTTACAGTGCCCCATAAATTCCTTTATATGGGGCAGGACCCAACCAAGAATAAACAGAGCAACAATGTATAGGTCCTTGCAAAATGGAGGATTGGGCACCCTCTAATATCCACCTCTACTATCATTCGGTAGTTATACAAAAACTGCTAGACTGGCATTGTAGAGGAGACTCCAAATCCTGGATAGCACTAGATTCCCACCTACTTAGGGCACCTGCACCTGGATCCCTTTGCTGGCTTTCCAAAACTAGATGCACACTACCCTGCTCATACTCCCACCTCCCATGGGCGCCAAGCTGGATTTACCGCATGGCTATTGGCTAAGAGGTGAAAACGTCACCTCTTAGCAAAACATTTTTTTTGCTGTGGGCTGCTGTAGCAGCTAAGAACGTCGATCGGTTGAAACAAATAAAGCAGCGTTCTACATGAAGTATATTATACTTCATGAATGAAAGTCCCCTTTATTTGTTTCAATAGTCAATCTTAGCGTTTGTACAATGCTAGGATTGACTTTCACTTTAAGGACCAGGACTATTTTTACATTTTTGCTGTGTTTGTATTTAGCTGTAATTTTCCTCTTACTAATTTACTGTACCCACACATATTATATACCGTTTTTCTTGCCATTAAATAGACTTTCTAAAGATGCCATTATTTTCATCATATCATAAGTTACTATAATTGTTTTTTAGAAAAAATGGAAAACCCCCACTTTTTCTAACTTTGACCCCCAACATCTGTTACACATCTACAACCACCAAAAAACTCCTATGCTAAATAGTTTCTAATTTTTTTCCTGAGTTTAGAAATACCCAATGTTTACATGTTCTTTGCTTTTTTTGAAAATTATAGGGCAATACATACAAGTAGCACTTTGCTATTTCAAAACCATAATTTTTTAAAATTAGCCATAGTTACATTGTAACACTGATATCTGTCAGGAATCCCTGAATAACCCTTCACAAGTATATATATATATATATTTTTTAGTAGACAACCCAAAGTATTGATCTAGGCCCATTTTGGTATATTTCATGCCACCATTTCACCGCCAAATACGATCAAATAAAAAAAATTGTTCACTTTTTTACTAACTTTTTCACAAACTGAAATTATTTACAAACAGTCTGTGCAATTATGGCACAGATGGTTGTAAATGATTCTCTGGGATCCCCCTTGTTCAGAAATACCAGACATATATGGCTTTGGTATTGCTTTTTGGTAATTAGAAGGCCGCTAAATGCTGCTGAGCACCACACGTGTATTATGCCCAGCAGTGAAGGCGTTAATTAGGGAGCTTGTAAGGTAAATTTTTATCACCCCCTCTTTTGGGAAGTACAGTTGAGATCTCAATAGGTAAATCTACTACACCCCTTGTCCAATATTTTGCCCTCTGTCACAATAAAAGTCTGGATTCCTTCAGGTGGAAAGCGATAGACAAGACTGTACTTCCCAAAACAGGGGGTGATAAAAATAAGATCTTAAGCAAAAATTAAATGTATTGGATATTTAGACTTGAGACCAGAGTTCCATTGGGATTTAATTCGGAATATGATTTAATTAATCACTGGCAGATCTAATGTTTAGGTAATATTTCCTTGAGTTAATTCTGTGACATTTTATAAGGTTGGTAACTCTATTGACATGTGTGCATTGGTATCTGTTTTACTATTAGGGAATGCTTTCCCCTCTGTACTAATTTAGCTAGTACTGCCATAGAACATCAATGGCTCTACCTATCTATTTTACATCAGATTGGGGTTTGATATACTCTTACATTTTCATTAATCTCTTAGCTGTGCCCTCTTGAAGATAGAAGTCTTTAATCTTGGTTAAATTATTCTAGCTTTTATGGCTCTATAATTAATTAATTAATTAATTAATTAATCAGTTTCATTGAACATCACACTTGATAATTTCTGAGTGTTATGATAGACCGTAATCCTACCTAGCCAGATACTGGACAATGTCATTATAAAAGACTGATACTTTTGTGTATTGACATCTGCCCCCCCACTATATAGTTCTATCTCTAAACCTGTACTGATTGATTCTTTACTCTACTTCTGTAGCATAGCGGGTATGAACACTGCATATGAAGAGGGAAACCCGGGTTCAATATTCCTTAAGTATTCATTTTTTTCATCATACAAACTTTGCCTATGTACCACAAGCCTTTATTATAAATTTCTGATTCTTAGTTGCTTAGGAGTTCAGTTCCAAATACTGGATTTTATGTGTGCATATATACCTGTATATTATATTTCTATTAAACCAAGACTAAACATACAGATTGCCCATGTCAGTTACTCTGAGGATTTTTGAGTTTCTCTGTCTCTATTAGTATTGCTGTATATATATGTTTATATCTTGAATAAGAGTTACTTTACTATATTATATAAGTCTAACGTTTTATGTCTTTTATCCTCATCCAGGGGTTGTATATACACACATATATTTGTACTGATTGACAATTATCATTCAGCTGTGATGGCTTCTGTTTTATCCAATAGCTGTCTAGGTTAGGAAATAAGTAGTGAGTGCTTTCACTTCCAAGTTAAGCTATGACTACGGCTCTTTAGCTGAAACGCGTAGGCTTAACCTACACAGCTGTTCTGATCTTTGTTTTTTAATATTGGTGGTTGACAGTGTGATTATGGACTTTTAACTTATTTGCTTATGCTCAAATAAAAGCTACGTTTTATATTATTGGATATCGCTCTGCCTTCTTTTTCTTCAATTTAATATGTGTATATACATATAAATTTAACATTTGCTGTGCTAGGTTCTCATGCCATGTCTCAAAGCATAAGAATGAGGCTCCCATTGGAAGCACGCTCTTGTGAGCACACAGCTTCTATGCAATGCGAACATGAGGTCATGTTCGCATTGTGACTAACTTGTAATACCAGTACATTGACATTATTGCAAAATGTATTTCCTATACTCAAAATCAAAAAATACTTTAACATATTGTAATATTTATTTAATCATCACTGTTCTGCAGCTCAGGTTGTTGGCATGGCTGCTGGAGAAATAAGTAGGGAGTGTTTTCACTTCCAAGTTAAGCTATGACTACGGCTCTTTAGCTGAAACGCGTAAGCTTAACCTACACAGCTGTTCTGATCTTTGTTTTTTTAATATTGGTGGTTGACGGTGTGATTATGTACTTTTAACTTATTTGCTTATGCTCTCATAAAAGCTACGTTTTATATTATTAGATATCGCTCTGCCTTCTTTTTCTTAAATTTTGTATCCTGTCCAGCATTTGAGCGTATATCCCCCCTTGGCAATTATCTTGAGAGTTTGTGAGCCCACCTCGTTATGGACTGTTGCTAAGAATTGAAGCTGGCTGGCTCCCTAACCTGGTTCTCTCTGCCTCTATGGACTGTCACACATTGTTACACAGGATTGGTCTCTACGGTACATACTCCCGATATGGACACGCCCATGTCTTGGCGCCTCCAAGGAGGATTGTTTTGGAGTTTCCCCTGGTGTACCTCAGCAGAGCGGGTCGGCTCTGGCTGCATAGCGGTATCTGAACTCCTGGCACATCAGCACGCCCATGACTTGGCAGATTTCAGAGGGATTGTCAGCAGGGATAGGCAAGGTGTCCGTACACAGACACTGGTGTCCGTGACTGGCCCTTGCAGTGTCCGCAAACACGTTTTTGCGGCATTGAGGAAGGAGTAGGACAGATGCTCAGTAGTGGGAAAGTGAGTGAGAGAGAGGGAAAAGAAGCAAGCTGCCTGCAGTGCAGCCTGTGTCAACCACTGATGAGTCACAACCTATCCTGATTCCATGATCTGTGTGGAAGTGTGGTGCTTGTGTCTGTGTGTAAAAGACCGCTGCCTACTGTGACAAACCTAACCAAGTAAGTAACCAACCATGATGATCATGAGATTAACATCAAGGTGGGTGGGTTTGGTCAGGAGTTGTTGACTCTCAATACAAAAAAAATAAAAAAAAAGGTAAGAATTTTGAAAACATTTTATACCAGTATACCACAAGCAGTCTTTATATAAATGTTATTTAAAACTTGTTTGATTAGATGACTAATTTGTACTTGTAAAATTAGACAAGGGGCGTCCAACATGCATGTTTAAACTCCTTCACTATGTCTACCACTTCTGTTGGATAGCTATTCCACCATGCATCTACTACTCTCACGGTAAAGATGTTTTTAATTTGAAATGTACTTTGGTGTCTACCACTTCTGTTGGATAGCTATTCCACCATGCATCTACTACTCTCACGGTAAAGATGTTTTTAATTTGAAATGTACTTTGGTGTCCTTCACATAAGGTCTGTACTTTGGAAAACGTCCGCCACAGCCTTGGTCTGTGCCTATCCCTGATTGTCAGAACATGACAGGGTAAGCACTCATTCTTGGTAGCTCTACTAGTACTACTCTGCATACCACCTCTGTCGTAGTTACCTACGCCTAGGTTTCAGCAACAAGTATCGGAA